>NC_133472.1:31138956-31186212 GCF_025370935.1 Choristoneura fumiferana
CTTTGCCTAGTATTCAGTTGCATTTGGGTTAGTTTCAGATCACCATATAATCTCTCACTGTGGCAACACAGTAAGTAACTTAAGAACAAAACTTTGGAAACTGCGCTTGATCCAAAAGGAGTCATAGAAAATGACCACAAACGTACTGACCGTAAGGCCGTGGCGCGCCAGCAGGAAATGCAGCTCAGAGAACTCTTGAAGATTTGAACACTACAAGATCTGTGTGCTCAACTGGAAAGGGAAAGAGAGGAGGGTGAGGTGGAAAATAGCAAGGATTGTGAACAAAAACACTCAACTGAAGAATCAACTGGGGAATTTGACATACAGTACCATGACACCTATGAGCAGCTGGTGCAAATGCAAGCAAAATGGATTCGTTTGAGGACTGCTCAGCCCATTATGAGCAAGCATTGAGGCGCATTGATGACTTAGAAAGTGAGCTAACGGAAGCTCACAGAGACATACATGAGCTTCAAATAGAATGTGAGCGTCACCAAGCTGCCGAAACTGATAGTCTGTATGATGAATTAATGGGCAAAAGTTTATATGAAGGCATGATCTGCTCCAACAGTAGTTCACCCGCAGCGTCCCACTCTCAGTCAGTTATATCAACAATTGATTTGACAAAAGATGATTCAACCACATCATGCTATTTGGTAAGTAATAAAACTCTAAAAAAATATATTAAAGTTAAGAAATTATTAGACGCACACAGAAATATATAAATGCTAAACATGGTTTACAAAAAATGTACATTTAATTAAAGAGCGCAGTGTGATAATAAATAAACTTAAATCAACTCAGAGTGAATTAGAAGCACGAGACTCTTTACATGACAGTATGACAAAGACCTTACTGTCAAAAATCAGTAGGTTAGAAGAATCACTTAGAGATATAAGCGCTAAATATGAAAGCAGCAAGCGTGAAATTAGTGCGCATGTCAGTGCTGCTACACAGTTAGTTAACATGTGTCGCTATAATGAAGAACGCTTTGACTCTTTTAATAATCATATGTGTGTTTGTTCGCATGAAACTTCGCCTGCACAAAGCCACCTCATCGGGCCCGAGCGCCGGTGTGGCGGTCCCCGTCGCCCGCCAGCCCCGTGCACCCAGAGCGGCCCCGCCGCTCGCCAGCCTTGCGTCGCCCGCGCGGCCCCCGTCGCCTGCGAGCCCCGCGCCGCCGGAGCGGCCCCCGCCGCCCTCGAGCCCCGCGCCGCCCGTGAGCCCCGCGCCGCCAGAGCGGCCCCCGCCGCTCGCGAGCCCCGCGCCGCCACAGCGCTCCCCGCCGCCCGCGACCGCCCCGCCACCCGCGCACTCCCCCCGGCTGTCGGAGCGCCGCCGCCTGCGAGCAACCCGCCGCCCGCGCGCCCCGAGCCAACCGCAAGCCCGCCGCCCGCTGCACGAAGCACTCCTCCGGTTGCAATGGCAAACTCAGGCACGCTACCTACCGTCAATACTGTCATGTACTCTGACGAGATTGGCGTGGGTTTTGGACCCATACTCAACCAGCTCCTGGAGCAAAGGGTCGTAAACTACTGCCTACGCGGTGCTAGTCTCCAGCAGTTTGCCGATCGATTGTTTAAAGACAAATTTGACACTTCAACCACGTTGATCATCATGCTGGGTAACAGTCTACGCATAAAGAAATCTGGCTTTGAAGATTTGCTTCGTGCACTGTCAGCTGTGGAGCAGCGCGGCATCTATAAGATTATTTTATGTGCTTTCCCATATTCTAGTTATTTGTCTTATGAGCGCAATGTTACAATATCTAAGTGGAATGCTATGTTGTATAATGTAACTTGTTATAATAATAAATATCAATTCTTTGACACTAATAAATTTGTAAAAAAAATTAAATTAAATGAATTGAAATTGTTTTTGTCGAAAAAGTGTAAAGTAGCCACAGCAAAGTTATTAGCATTTAATATCGAACCTAGGTACGTAGCGGACGACGGCAGCGGGGCCGGACACGCCGCGCGCGCGCCGCCCGCGGGCCGCCAGTCTTTAAACTAACGCGTGAGACAGCGGAGGAGCAACGTAGTTTTATTTTGATTCATCAAAATATACAAGGCTTCTCCAGCAAAATAACTGAAATCGGTTTATTCCTAGATGCGTTAAATGTAGGAGTAATGTGTATTACTGAGCACTGGTTGAAAAAACATGAACTACTATTGAATATTTGTAATTACAAAATCGCCAGTTCCTTTACTAGAAAATCGGCTATACATGGAGGCTCTATGATTATTGTTAAGGACGATTACAAGAGCAAAGAACTAAAAAATGTAGTTCAGCTGTCCATTGAACGAGTTATTGAAATTTCGTGTGTTGAATTAGAGAATCACATCATATTATGTGTATATAGGCCGCCGTCCTCAGACTTTTGTCAGTTCGAACCCGTGATGGAAGATGCTTTGAAACAAGTTTTTGCTAGTAGTAAATCTGTCATCGTATGTGGAGATTTTAATGTGAATTTACTAGACTCGGCAAATAGATATTCTGGAAGACTTTTGAATTTATTTAAATCATTTAACTTGTTTCATCTTTTTGAGGAACCAACGAGAGTGACGGCTAACACAGCTACATGTTTAGATAATATTTTCTGCAAGTGTGATGCTATGGACAAGGAAATAATAAACTGTTTTAATTCCGATCACAGCGGCCAAAAAGCCTGTTTTACAATACTTAAACAGACAAATGATCGAGTAATAACCTACAGACCCGTTACAGAAGCCCGTGTAGAAAAATTCAAGGAAAATATTATCAACAGCGTTCCTGAGCCTTACATGGAGGGAAGTGATCCTAACGTCCTATATAAGAACCTGTCTACAGTAATAATCGAGAGTTCGAAAAAGTTTTCACATTAAGAACTAAAATGAGAAACGGTAACAAGGCAAAGTTTAGTGACTGGGCCACGGTGGGAATACATAAGAGTAGAACTAGGCTTTACGAACTTTATGAAATGAAAAGTCACAGTCAAGACCCCTCCTTTATAGACTACGTTAGAAAATATTCCAAATTATTTAAAAAAGTATGTATTGCTGCCAGGCTGATTATCTTAGTAATAAAGTTAAATCCGCTGAAAATAAAGTAAAAGCTGTATGGAATGTAATAAATTCAGAAACAGGTAAATCTAAGCCCCGTAATTGTCAATTCCAATTAAAAGTGGATGATAGAATATTGACTTCAGATTTAGAAGTGGCGGGTGCTTTTGAAAATTTTTCTCAGATATTGCTGTAAATACGACTCGCGATCTAAAGTCTTCCACTGTGCTGGCTAGTTCTTATCTAAATGAAATTGCGAAGGATAAACGTCTGAATTTTGATTTTCAACATACTAACTCTGAAGAAATTATAAAGACTTTTAAATCTTTAAAACTGAAGAATACGGAGGATCTTTGGGGTATTTCTGTTCGAGTTATGCAATCTGTCATCCATATTGTGGCACCGTACCTAGCCGTCATATTTAATAAGTGCATTGATGATGGTGTGTTTCCGGACTTAATGAAATATAGCAAAGTGATTCCATTGTTTAAAGCTGGGAGCTCATCTGATCCTGGCAACTTTCGTCCGATATCTGTGCTGCCTGTGCTGAGTAAAGTGTTTGAAAAGATCATGCTTAACCAGCTGCTTCGTCACTTCAATGTAAACAACCTACTACACAGTCAGCAATTCGGTTTCACAAAAGGCCGTTCGACAACAGATGCAGCCGCAAGTCTCATGAAGTACATTTATGATGCATGGGAAAATTCGCAAGATGCAATAGGAATATTTTGCGACCTCTCCAAGGCCTTCGATTGCGTGGAGCATGAGACGCTTATCCGCAAACTTCAACACTATGGACTTTCAGCTAAAGCACTTAACCTGGTTAAGTCTTATCTCAGCCAAAGAATTCAAAAAGTGGACATAAATAGAACGCAGTCAGCTGGCTCAGCGGTGAAGCTTGGAGTTCCACAAGGCTCCATTTTGGGTCCATTTCTCTTTCTAGTATATATAAATGACCTGCCCCACTTGCTAGAACAGAAATGTAACATAGTATTGTTTGCAGATGATACTTCTTTGATATTCAAAGTAAACAGGCAACAAGAAGATCCAACCCACATCAATGAGACTTTAGCAGAGGCGCTAAACTGGTTCACCGCTAACAATTTATTACTAAATGCAGCTAAAACTAAGTGTATAAAATTTTCGTTGCCTAATGTGAGACAGTTTGAAACAACTATTTCCTTAAACGGAGAGAATCTGAAACTTGTGCATGAGACTGTTTTTCTTGGTCTTACGTTGGATCGTAATTTACAATGGAGCCCGCATATTTCTGGTCTTGCTGGTAGATTGAGCTCTGCCGCCTATGCTGTACGAAGAATCAGACAATTTACCAACGTTGAAACTGCCCGGCTAGTTTATTTCAGTTATTTTCACAGCATAATGTCCTATGGTATGCTGATTGGGGCAAGGCAGCCGACATAGAAACTATCTTCATTCTACAGAAGAGGGCAGTCCGGTCTATCTACAACCTTGGCTCCCGAGATTCACTAAGAGAACGCTTCAAGGAGATAAACATCCTCACAGTAGCTTCACAGTATATACATGATGTGATATTGTATACACACAAGAATATCGAGTCCTTTAAAAAAGTGTCAGACGTACATGATATCAATACTCGTAATAAGCACAAGCTTGCCGTTCCAAAATTCCGTTTACGGAAAGTAAGCAAATCTTTTGTGGGAAACTGTGTGAGATTTTACAATAAAGTTCCTGTAGAAGCATGGAAATTGCCACACAACTCTTTTAAAGAATACATAAAGAGTGCACTTCTGAAGAAAGCTTACTATAAAGTTGAGGAGTACTTATGTGATGATGCGACATGGCCTAAACTGAAAGCCGATGAAAATTAGGATGTTGATGTGTGATGTGATGTATTCGTGTTTGTGTATGTGTGTGTTTTTATGTCGGTGTATAAATAAGTGTTGTGAAGTGTGACTTGGCAGTGTCCCGGCGCATTTCGTGTCTAGTTTCTGGTTCTGTTGCCGTTGTCCACGTTGCAGAATTTAATTTAAAAATATTTATTGGTTTGACATTTGGAGACCTTATACATCTCCATTTCTTTATTTTAATAATTATTTTAAGTTTTTGACATTGGAGGCTTTTTACACCTCTGAAGATTGTATAATTTGGTTAATTAAATTAGTTTACTTTGACATTCAGAGACTATATACATCTCTGAATTATTTAGATTAGGAATTTTATTTATTGTTAACTCAGGGACTTTCTACATCCCCTTGCTATATAGTAATTTTATTATTAACTCAGGGACTTTATACATCCCCTTGCTATATTTAAGGCTGTATATTGTTAAGCTTATGGATTTTAAACGTGTATATTTTTAGTTTAATTTCTAGTCACAGGCCGCGACGTCGAAGCTCCCAAGACGATCCCATAGAGCTTATGGGAACGGAAGCAATACCATGCACTCGGTACCGCTCTGCTTTCAGAGCATGACATGAGTTCGTGTGAGCTAACTTTGGGGGCGGCAGACGTGAGCTTGCCTTCGGAATCCAAAAGTTTAATGGTTACTTGACCTGAAATGTAAATTTCAGAATTAAATTATTATTATTATAATTATTATTATTTTTAATTTATGACGGTGGAAGCAGTCTACACTTCCACTGAACGTAGATTATAGTTAGAGTTTAGTTTTGTAACTAAGGGACCCCATACATCCCTGTATTATTATTATTATTTTGTATTTTCTTTTATTTCATTGTATACTGTAGTTTTAAGTATTTTATTTGTAATTATTTTATGTTGAAAAAATGACTTTCTGCCAAGTTTCTTGCGGCGCATTCTTCTTGGCAATGATGGTCTTTCCGAAAGCGCTGGTAGTTTTAAAAAATGACGTGTAAAAGTGCCCATTGCGGCCTATTTACTGAATAAATGATTTTTTTTTTTTTTTTTGATTTTTAGGTCGCCGAAAATGCATTTTTTAGGTGATCAATATAAAATCATACCCTATGAAAAAATAGTTTACGTCCTATTCTCAGACCTATCGAATATACACGAAAAATCCTTTCAGAGGAGTCACACTGTTACACAGAATTTATATATTCGAAGATATAATATATTTATCTATCTAATCTAATACCTTTAAATGAGCCATTCTTGTATATGTGTAGGTATATTTCGGGGATCGCGGATACGGCTCCAACAATTTCGATGAAATTTGGCATGTAGGGGTTTTTGGGGATGAAAAATCGATTAAGCTTGGTCTTATCTCTGGGAAAACGCTTATTGTTGAGTTTTAGCCCGAGCAAAGCTCGGTCGCCCAGGTACTAATTACTGATGCATAACGTTGACATTGCTTGCACCTAAGTTATGATGTTTCGAATCACCTTAACCTACCTGGAATACATCATAGTTGAAACTACAAGAACTACATCTATGTAGATAGATAAATATGTAAATTATATTAGATGTCAAGGATTAATGTTTTCGATTGATGCGCAAACATAATCTTGTTATTTTATTTTTAACACTAATCAATTACCTATGTAGTTATAGTTGTAGAAGATCTTGTTACTTAGCAAAGAAAAGCTTACTACCTACCTATTTACAGTATTTAGGCATTTAGGTTTGAACAAAATTAATATTTTTTTTCGTAAAAAACCTTGCAGGTGAATTTTTGACTCATTTCCAAAGATCGGATTATCGGATACCTTTCATACCTAGTACGTTGCACGGAGCTGTATGGCAATATATGTAGATGGCAAACATAACCAAGTAACTCAAGTAGCAAAACAGCTTGTAGTAAGCTTGACATATTCTACGTTTTCGTATCAATAATGCTAAAAAATTTCGTTATAGTTTCGTTAAGTCGAAGTAGGTATTCGTTTAGAATCTAATAATAATTAACTATTGCCAAAAAACATTTCAAGATGTGCCCAAACCAAACAGATTTATTGCACATACTTCGAAAAATGTATAATCCCAAGTTAAAGGACAGTTTATATTTATGTTAAATAAAACAAAAACTATTGTATAGGTACCATAGCAAGATTCTTGCTGGTATAGTGGCCTAAATGTGGTTTTCCGAACCTCATATTACTAGTACTACGATGTATCGTTTATAAATGTTACTGTAAGTTTAATTTGAATAGTCATTTTCACAAGGAACTGACCAGGGATTGACTCATATCACCTATCCTGAGGACCGATTTTATAAATCTCACTCAAAAATACATAGAGCCGGATTTAAGAGAGGCATCCGGGACTCTAGCCCCGGGGTTTACACAAGGGACCCCACACATGTTTTAAAAATATCCAAATTTATACGGTCCAACCATTTTTAACATTTATATTTCAAAATTACATGTAGGTATAATTTTGACTCTGGTAGACTTTATCCACCTCTACTTAATTAATTTATGTGACGATGGAAGCAATTGCACTGAATGTTGATATTATATTTATTTAACTTAGATGTTATCTTGGTCGGTATAGGGATCTTTTATTTATTTTAAGATGTTTAGAGTTTAGGCACTAACTAATCTCCTACATCCCAGTCATTTCTAATTTACTTTGTTAAGCTAGCTTTAATGCATAAAAGAATTGTAATTTAATTTTTGTTTTGAAAAATCACGTTTCTTGCGGCGTATTTTTGTCAATGATAGTGTTTCCGAAACCGATGATAGTATAAAAAACCGGCTAAGAGCGTGTCGGAGACGCCCGAGATAGGGCACATGTTTTTTATAAGATAAGTGAAAATAGTTAGTGAATTATAAATCATTACCTTTGTTTCAACTCTGAATCATTTTTTCAGCGATCCTATCTCTGTACCTGCGCGACAAGTTGGGCTACTCGGACAATGGGGCTACCGTCATTTACCATGTGTTTACGATGTTCGCGTATTTCTTCCCTGTGCTGGGTGCCATGATCGCCGACGGCTGGCTAGGACGATTCAAGTAAATTAGATTTTTCATGTTTCATATCTAAATAGGTAAAGTGACGCATCATTTCAATTAAGTACATATAGTATTATGTATTTAGAAATTTATGAATTGTTAATTGTTCGTATGAAGCATGCTGCATTGGAAACTGTGGCTATTTGTATGCCTTATGGCGCAACATAGTGTTACTGAAAATTACCTGTCATTTATATTCACCTGGTTTCACCTATGTTTAACAAATAAACGTATTTGAATTTGACGCGATAGTTGCGTGACGTATTTGACGCCGCTGCTGCGTTTGTCTCCACAAATCGCCACGTGCACCTCATTTCAATGCAGCAGCTCCCGCGTTGTTAATGTATGTATTTTCAGTTTCAGTATATAATAATTATTCACTTTTATACAAAAAAATAACTTAAACCACAGTTGACTGTACTTAAACGATTACCCCTTTACCCTTTTATGGCTCCCCACATTATGGCCTAAGGCCATAAGGATTGTATGAAAATCCATTATTGTCCGCTGCTCTAAATTTTTTTTGCTTACTAACATGAAAAGTGACAACCTTGATCTACCCCAAATACGCCATCCCACCCCTAAACACGTCCATCGATCCCTTACTTCACTTACTCTGCAGTAATGTATTATATTTATTCGTTTTTCAGAACTATATTGTACCTGTCGCTGGTGTATGCATCAGGCAGCGTATTGATATCATTGACAGCCATGCCTCCAGTCGGGCTGCCACAGTTGTAAGTAAATGAAATAGCGGCCGTAATGTTACTTACTTATATCTTTTTTAACCTCGTAAGTAAGTAATAATAAGAATGCAAATGTCCGCGAGTTTAATTCGCTTATTGCATACCTATAGTATGCATACGTCTAAGAAACCATCTATTTCGTTTTCTCGGCTTGCCTACGGAGAATCGTAGCTCGAGCACATTGTGAGAAAATGGATTAGTTAGGTATTACAGTCTACAGTTAACTTTTTTATTAATTTAAAATAATAAATTACTAAACCTGTTGTCTGTCTATTATCTCTTATATTTTCCGTCTTATCCAGATGCCTTTAAGCGTGGAAATGATCGTGCATCGTATTTTCCTATAGGTACCTTACGCATTAGGAGTGCGTCCGGGTGGCAGACACTATACATACACACACCTATATTATGATCTATTTGGAAACGCTTAATAATGATGTGTCTTAAGCTAAATAATACGCCTATCTTTGCACACAAAACCAAAACCGGCATTATGCCGCCGTGTCATTAATTATGTTAGCATCTAAAAATAATTTATACTCAAACACACATAATTCAAAAGCAGACGTCCTTATCATTTAATGACACACAACTGTGTAATAAAATCCTAACATTATAATATAATATAATTATATGTCTTACATTCCTGATTGGCAATCATAATGCTGTCCTCTAGACAGTTAAATCATTTACAGAGGTCATTAGCCTCAAAGACACTCAAAAGACATTCTCTCTCCGTGATGTGATTGTTGCGCATATATATGCATGATCCAAAACTGAAGCTTATGTAAAATAAACACATAATAATATGTAATCTGTTTTATGTAAGTAAGATATAATAGTATATTATTACGTAATTCATGACTTATGACGCTCGATTTTCACGATAATTTGTATATTTTAATGTAAAATATTTATTAAGTTAAAAGTACCTACATGGTTCACGGTACAAAGGTTGGAATCTCTAGTAAGTATAAAATACCTGTGTCAGGAGACCCCACTCTTCCATTACAAAAAATCTCTATCAATAGCTACAAACTAACTGTACTATGTTGTACATACAAATGAGTGAGTGAATGAGTTTATGAGTTACAACAATAACAAAAGTAGGGATACAAAATTGTGTGTGTGTGTGTGTGTGTGTTTGTGAATAAGTAAGTACTTATAATTATGTGATATGATAGCTTAGTACAGATACACAATGTATTATTGCTTAACAAGTATCTAAAGTAATTTGCACTTTAATGTCGAATATTTCGCAAAAATATCACTGGATCGAAAAATCGTCTTAGCAAACCACTAATGTTTTTAAAAGACCTATCTAACGATACCCCACACTATAGAGTTAGATGAGAAAAAAAAACCACCCCCACTTTACGTGTATGGGACCTCCCTAATTTTTTTAGGGTTTTTTATTGTACCATTTTGTCGGCATAGTTTACATATATATCCGTGCAAAATTACTGCTTTCTAGCATTGATAGTCCTTGAGCAAAGCCGTGGACGGACGGACAGACAGACAGACATGGCAAAACTATAAGGGTTCCGTTTTTGCCATTTTGGCTCCGGAACCCTAAAAATTAACGTCAACCAAACACTATAAATTTTATATTTATTACCACTAGGGTTTTCGCGTACCCGACCTTTTTTAATACCCGGGTATACTTATAGTTGCAATACTTGCTGAAAAGAGACAATACGGTATTTGACTACTCCTGATTTTGCCATATCTTAATATTATTATGAAAATATAGATATACAGATAGTGTTTAGCGAAGAGAAAATTTAAATCGGTTGAAAATTGGATTTATAGTATTTTTTTGAAAAATCTATATACCTGTCTCTTTCTCAAACGCTTTTCTCTATGCAGCAAGTATGGCGGTACTGGCGTGTAACGTCACATGCCAGTATGTCTTTCTCTGTCTAATCTTGAATTTCAAACCTTTATAACTTTGTTATCTGTAAAGGTAGCTTAAAAATTGTTTTTCTATTCGATAACAGGCATTGTGTAGTTTTAATTTATAAAACATGTACAAAATAGTCAAATACCGTATTGGACTGAAATTTGACGATTTACAGGTACTAATAAATTTCGTTGCATAACATATTTTTGCTAACTTGTAATAAGCGCCCTAATATTATTAGAAAACACAAAATTACAAGTAACCAAGTTGGCTGAGTGAGGTAAACCTTTGGCCATCGGTGGACTTCGCAATGAAAAATATAAATCTTGGCGGGAACAGTAACGTCAAAGTAAAACTTTTTTTGAAATTTCTAACTGCGGAAATGGTTAGGGAAGTCTTTGGATCAATTTACACTAGGTGTGTTTATTCCAGAAACTACATCCGATAATCAAAATAACGGATACCGCGTATGCAGATGCAGATCTAATAGATTCAAATATTTTTTTTAAGTGTACATTAGTAGGAACAACAAAGAATTTCATCAAATTCTTCAAATTTATTTTATAATTAAAGTTAAAAAAATAAATGTTTTTTTTTCTAAAGTTGATCCTGTCCTTTTGGTGACGGGTTATTAGATATTGATAATCGTCATCGTCGGATAAATGCAAAATATTGTTTTTTTCGTCGATTAGGCCTTAAGAGGCTGACAAGACCTAATTTTGTTGAAATTGATGTTATTTAAGCAGTTTTTTAAGAAAAACTATTTGTTCTAGCTCATCAAAAAAAAAATGTTAATATTCATCATATTTCAAAGATAATGGACGGACTCGATACATAATAGGACAAAATCGGCTCGATAAAAAAAAATTGCAAAGATTGGTCTAAAATCATCTTTAAACGGTTCTATGTCTTTATTTTTTAGACGTATGAGTCTGCAATTAAAAACATGAAGTGAACATATTCGTATCTAAATAACTAACGAGTCATATTTCACAAACAATCCATACTTTTTTTTATTTCAATATTTATTTATTATTATCATCTAAAACCCGGCTGCTCAGTTACAGCGACAGTGGGCTCTCGTTTACTCCGATACAAACAGACAGTGTGCGTCGACGCGCAGTGCTAGACGGGCCTATGCTTCTCGCTTGCGCATCGAAAACTTGTGTTAAAAATCTATGAACTGTGTGCATACTTATCAGAGTTTAGTTTATAAGAAGCGTAAATATTTAATTAAGCGTGCTAACTGTAAATATTATATTATAATGGGGAATAAAGACTAGTAATGCAAAACTACCGTGATAAGTACAAGTTACAACTAATAATTTGAATTAATTAATTAATTATTTATTATTAATTTATCATTAATTAATTAATTAATTTGAATTTTTAGACTCGTTATGCAACAAAAACTAATAAAATGCACTTATAATATTAGTTATTAGGACTTATATTTTTTCACTTGTTTTTTATAACTCTTATTTTACTATGCAACATAATTTACAAGTTACAACCTTAATCACTAATATTATTAGCTTGTACTTATTCACTTATATATTTATGGGTGACACTCTCCCGGCCCGGATAATACCGGGATGGAAATACCGACCCTGTTTTTCGTGTATACGCCCATAATAGAAGCTCCTGTCAGTTTCTATGGGCGTGTACACAAAAAACAGGGCCGGTATTTCCATGTCGGTGTTATCCGGGCCGGGAAGGAGTGTCACCCACCACTTATATTTTATTATGCAACAGAAAAGTACAAGTTACTTTATTATGCAATAGGCCCGCTGCCTTAGTAGAATAGGTAGAAGCATCGAAACAAAGAGCATCGAAATAAGGAACTGATCTATTTATTAGGTGACTGATCTATTCTGTTGGTGATCGAATTTTGATAATCAAACTATAATTTAGGATACAGGTTTACATTAATCTGATGGCTTATACTTAGAGACAGATTTGATTAATTTCATGACCAATATATTTCTTAGGGATAGATATAATAATTAGGGTATCGCAGTTTAGTGACAAATCTAAATTTAAGTGACAAAATATAGTTCCCTTTTAATTTTAAGGTAAGGCTACTTAGTAATAATTTTGTGTGATTTTCGATGAATTCTTTGATCAAAGTGGGTCTGTCTTTGGTACCCGGGTCTGACAATGAAATAGTACCCGGGTACTAAAAATTTAATTTACCCCGGTTTACCCGGATCCGGGTACCCGGGTAGAAAACCCTAATTATCACTAATATTACTAATGTGAAGTGTAGTTTGTTTGTTCCTCTTGCACGCCTTAACACTGAACCGTTTGCTTGAAATTTTACATCATGTTAGGATACCGAAGAAACAATACCTACAGCCTTGGCCAAAAGTATTAGCACCCTTCAAAAACACATATACATTCATGTGTAGAGGGAAGGAACACAAACTCTATGTTCATACCGTCAGCAAATTATGGAGTGTAGAGAGAAGGAACACAAAAACTGTGTTCATACCTAGGCGGCGCTACAGTAGCTAAAGGGTAAATTTTAAGGGCAGCTTTATAACGATCAACACAGTAAAATCACTCAATAATGTTTTCAACAGATCACGAAAATTTTATCTCCGTCCTCACACCAGTTAGATACTTAAGGAGTATTATGTATTTATTTACTCTAATAAATTATTTAAAATACTCTTGTTATTTTTCGGCTATCTGGAGGAATTTGAAACTGTTATTTACCGTTTAAAGGCTGTACAATTTTGCAACTTTTCCCCCAGCAACGCAACGCAAAGTGCTTATGAATACACACGTCACACGTGTAAACTTAATCTGTATCAACTATGTATGCAATTTGTTGCAGAGAATTTACAATAATAGCACTGTTGCTGATAGCGTTCGGCACGGGTGGCATCAAACCGTGCGTGTCCGCGTTCGGCGGCGATCAGTTCCGGCTGCCGGAACAGGAGAGGTACCTCGGCTACTTCTTCAGCCTCTTCTACTTCGCCATCAACGCTGGCAGCCTAATCTCCACGTTCCTGACGCCTATACTTCGAGCTGATGTCCACTGCTTTGGTGACAACGATTGCTACTCTCTGGCGTTTGGTGTTCCCGGGATACTTATGGTTGTTTCTATTTGTAAGGGCTTTTAACTCAATGTTTTTCTATTCATAGTCATCATTTGCTTAATGCTCGTAGTCTGTTCTCTACCCGAATACGAATCATGACGGGAGAAACCGTAGGTAATAATGATAACGAATTAGACTTAAAAACCGGCCAAGAGCGTGTCGGACACGCCCGAAATAGGGTTCCGTAGCCATTACGAAAAAATAAAGTAGGTAATATTTTTCTAAGGATTTCGTATTTTATAAATACGGAATCTTCCAAGTTTAGGTATATTTTATACCTTAGGCTGCTATTTACTCTTAAACTACTATTAATTCTCAAGCAAACTTAGCCGTTATAGTTTTCCTTGAAAATTTTTCCATTTTTTTCAAATTTTTCCACCCACCGGCTTAGATTTTAGAGGGGGGGGGTGCTCGATTTTAATGAAAATTTGCACTTTAAAGTTGAATATTTCGCAAAAAAAAACACTGAATCGAAAAATCGTTTAAGCAAACCCCTAATGGTTTTAAAAGACCTATCCAACGATACCCCACCCTATAGGGTTGGATGAGAAAAAAAATCACCCCCACTTTACGTCTATGGGAGGTACCGTAAAAATTTTTTTTTTTGAATTTTTAATGGTTCTATTTTGTCGGCATAGTTTACTTACATATCCGTGCAAAATTACAGCTTTCTAGCATTGATAGTCCCTGAGCAAAGCCGCGGACGAACAGACAGACAGACAGACATGGCGAAACTATAAGGGTTCCGTTTTGGCAATTTTGGAGACTATGCAGTATTTATTATAAGGTGTTGGTTAAAATATTCCTATAACCACTTAAAGCATGTGTGAGATTTGAGTCACAACATTTAAGTAAATAAGTAAAATAGATATTGACATAATTCAGATGTTTTTGTTGTCTTTAAATTTATTTTAATTTGTTTCAGTGTTCTTCGTGGCCGGCAAAAGGCTATATATTATAAAGAATCCTGCCGGTAATGTGCTTGTGAAAGTCTCCTCTTGCATAGGGGTAAGTATGTACATAAATATTTTTACTGTATTGTATTGTACCTACCTTTTAGTAAACGTGCTTAGAGCTTTTTTCTCGCCTGAACATACGGCCTTGTAAAGTGCTATTATAAGGCCAGGGACGCAGTCATTAATTTGACAATGTTTTTGAAAAATAATAAATTTGAATTGAAATACAAGATAGCAGAAAATTGGAAAATTGCCCACATGAATTGACTATTTTTAATTCGGATCAAAGTTACTACCATGTTACTACCGTCCAAAATTAATCAAAACGTATTCGTGCTAAAAATGTTTAGAACCAAATTTCCTTTCGTTGTAAATTAAAGCCCGAATGGAATTTTGTCTATTATTCATTACATGAATAGAAAATTAAATCAATAAGTGAATGTAGTCTGAATCCAGACCGAAACGTGAATGATTACAGTGGAACATAAGTATTATATGTATACAAATGTAATTTATTAAAAAAATACAAATGTAGGTAATTAATTTCAGTCTACGTAAATACAAGTGGTCATTATTTTGAACGGCTCATATCTAATTTGACAATTTTGCTATGACAAAAGATTCCATTTTAGACGATATTCAGGAATTCAGGATGGACTCGGGTACTCAGGTTACTCGGACATATTAATTTCGAATTATCAATTTTCCATTTGTAGGTGACTCAATGCCAGTAAATCGAAAAGTTTTACCTTACAGACTAGGTGGGCCCCACATTAAAGTTCTTGTCTGTATAGTCGGAGCTGTTTATGGTAGTGGATGAACCTGCCTGCTATTTATTAATCCACAAATTTTCCACGCGATCCGGATGACTTAATAATGATGACGACTTATGGATGATGCGTGTCTAAATGTACTACAATATTCCGAAATAAATATTTTGAATTTGAATTTAATAAATAGGTAGAAGTAGGTACTTTGCTAGACATATTAATCTTTTTATACATAAGTTTAAAAGAAAACAGTAAACAGCCACTATCGAAAAATAAAGCAAAACAGCTGCTAGATCAGTTAGCAGCTAGGTGCCTTCTCAAATAACTATCTAACTAGCACGTCACCGGTGTTAGCGAAGGCCAGGTGGTTAACCGTTGTACTTGCAGCTACTGAGAGTTACCTATAAGAAGCCTATAAGGTCATATTTTATTCCTACGCCGTTGCGATGTATCTGCTCGTCATCACATCAATGACCAAAACAAAATGTTTTGGGTACTTACCTCCTTAGGTATTTGATGAAATCTCCTAGCTCATATTATGCATTGAAGAACATTAAACGTGTTGAATTATTCTTGAAACATATAAGTACATTGTATTTTGCATCATTAAAGTAAACGTCACTCCAATAGGGTTTACTATCTATTTGGCCAAACGTTGATTTGACAAACGTGGTTTTGACAAATGATGAAAATAAAATTAATAGTTTGCTAAATAATAATTTGTTATATGATTGTTTGTCAAATAAAGAGTTTGTGAAATGATCAATTTGTGAAATGTGGTATTGCAAAACGATTAATTTGTGAAACAAAAGTTTGCGAAACGTTGTATGTTAAATTAATATAATTATGTTGAAACGTTTGTTGCCAAATGATTGGATACCATTAAGTAGATGAAACCCTGCTGTCCCTTCTGGCACTAATGACATGAAGTTAAAGATGACGACTATTGGGTCACTGACCAGCACTCATACGTTTACCCTAACTGCCCTCTACGGATCACTTTACAAGTTCTATTTTTATTCAGTGTACTCTGATTTTATTCTCTAGGTTAATATTAGGAATGAACATTTACAACTTCATGTTAGGTTAACATGGTGTAGAATTCTAATATGTTACGTTACTCACGCAGCATGCAGTAGTGAAGTCTGTGAAGAGCAAAGAGAAGCGTGGGCACTGGCTGGACCACGCCGAGGAAAAATATGGGGCTTCACTGGTTGAAGACGTCAAGAGCCTGCTTCGAGTACTAGTACTGTTCATACCTCTACCCGTGTTCTGGGCCTTGTTTGACCAGCAGGTACGACCGTCACGTTGAACAGTCGAGTTCATAAACTTGTGAGCAAAAATTTGATCACAAATACTTACTTCTGAACACGCTTCAACGCCGTTATAACAATAAGTCGTGTTCAGATATTTTTGATCAAATTTTTGTTTACAAGTTTATGAACTCGACTGAACAAGTTGTCTTTTTCTAATTAAAAAATAAACCTATTAAGTATTGTTAATTAATGAATCTTGAAATGATCAGGGCTCGAGATGGACGTTCCAAGCCGACAGAATGCACCAGGACATCGGTGGGTGGCAGCTAAAAGCTGACCAAATGCAAGTGCTCAACCCGTTGCTCATATTAATCTTTATCCCGCTGTTTGAAGTTGTAAGATCTATTTATTTAAGTATCATATTGATAAAGTGCTTTTAATTTATGACGGAGTTAATCACTACGCTAATTTGTTTAAGGCAATATATCCATTCCTGACGTGGTGCAGACTTGTGAGGAAGCCCTTGCACAAGATGATTTGGGGTGGGATATTAGCTGCTTGTGCCTTTATTATCTCTGGCGTCGTCGAACTGAACCTTCTGGTATGCTTTATTATTATAATGTACATATAATGTACTATTTAAATGCAAAGTAACGCACCTGAGTCAATATTAAAAATATAACTCTTATTTTTTCATTTCAGCCAACTTATGGTACTCCAGTATCAGCTGGTTTGGCACAACTAAGAGTATATAATGGATACAATTGCAACTTGACACTTAATTATCTAGAAAACAACGTCACTAATGAAGCTTCTATTGGACCACTAGGCGCATATGAACGTCTTGATTTGGTAGCCCAATATTCCATTGATTTACCGTATTCTTTACAAGGGCAAGCCAATTCGGAATGTGCAAATATAAGCTACAGTGGAATATTCCACTTGAAAGAAAAAACAGCGAACTCCTTCCAAGTTACTAATGAAGGTGTATATAATTTTACGGATAATAATGACAAAGCAATTGACTCAGTCGGTATAAGGTAAGACATTTTTTATTTTTATATTTTGTTTGAACTTAAATATTTATCAATATATAAAATCACAACTCATCATGAACTTTAGCGCACGCCTCTTTTTTATAATACTTATCGTAAATACTGTTCCAAAATTTGTAAGTTTTCTCTTCTGACGCAAAATGTACTAATTTGCTTTCTTTTCCAATCAGCATCAAGCTATCGCCTTTCGTAGTGGTTGCTGGCCAATAATATTTATTCGGCTGCCCTGCAGGCGTAGGATCACCTGTCTTTGCAAAATCAGTCCACCATTTTGCCATTTGTTTAATCAAAACTGTGTCTCTGTTGCTAGTTTCATTTCTTAGTAAAACGTAGTTTTCCCACATCGGTTCACATTTTAATATGTAGCATAATTCGTCTCCGCTTGCTGCTCCTTTGATGGCTAAGTTTGCCCCAGCTAACGAATTAGCTTTCATGGTATTAAATTTTCCTACATAATTAAATTTATACACAAACATTTTAGAGAATTTTAACTGTAAAAGAGTTTTAATGAACTTATACACGGGATATTTTTGTAGATCCGATGTATATTTTACAAACCTTTCCAACGATTTTTCTGATATTCCATCTTTAAAATATTCCTTTTTTATGGCCATCGCAATTCGTTCATATGTTTCCGACGTATAATCGTAATGACAACCATCTGAAAATGGTACCATAAATTTAAATGATTGTTTAAACATGTTTAAATATTGCGGGTTGTGTAGAAACGGTATCACTTCTGCAATACTTTCTTGACTGGTGAATCCAATAAGTAAAGGCATACTAGAGTTCAATTTTGTACGTCCCGAAAAAAAATGTTCTGGACTGATGGTTAGTAAGGATTTGTTCGATTTCAATTCTATTGTTGGCATGAATGGAATTAATGGTCTTTGGAAATTCAAAAGCTCAATATTGTTGAAAATCTTTTGAGATGCTAAAATAATTTCGTCAGTGGATGCTCGTAACACGTTTTTAAAACCCCTTTTCGACAAGTTGTCGGCCAATGTTTTTAGTTCAAAACTTTCACTGCGTTGAAAATAAGATGGAGAAAATAATGCACCGCTTTGCAATATCATTTTTGAAAACAATGTTCGAGCTTTTGTCATTAACAGCGAAGAAAGGAAAGTAGCAGCCGATCCACTGCCCATGATTGTTACTTTTGTTTTATCACCATTAAATTTATCAATATTCCTTTTTATCCATTTCAAAGCCATTACTATATCTTTCAATCCCATATTCGCATGTGTATCTGTTTCATTCACCTTTAAAAATCCAAATACTCCTATTCTGTGCGTTACGGTAACAAGTAGCACATCATTATCTAGCAGGAAGTCTGCTCCATAAATGTGGCTGAAACTTGAAGCAAACGCATACCCATGTATCCACACCATAACTGGTTTCAAGTTATAGGAATCTGCTTTCGGTAACTGCGGCGTGTAAATATTCAAGTAGAGGCAATCTTCATTTCCGTACTTTGCATGTTTCTGAACGATATGCGGTTGTGCGCAAGCACCGTGAAACTCAGCCCTGGCGTCATAAGGATATTTCCATTTTTTTGGTGTAACAGGGTCCTTAAATCTTAACTTTTTAATAGGAGGCCTAGCATAAGGGACACCGTAGAAGGCATAATAACGCTTTCCTTCCAGCACTGACGCTTCCGTTGTACCAACAATTAGTCCTTGTTTCACTCTAACTTCGACTTCGTAGCAAGTAATTTTTACAATTAGTATTAATAAAACGAAAACCCAGCTTTCGTCCATAACTCATCTTTTACTGCGTATTATGACGAGTACGATGTACTAGAACGATGTTGAGTTTTTATCGGACGGTCAAAATTAAAAATCATTCAAGTGTCAAATGTTTTCCTTAGTGTTTTAATTTTTCTCTTGCTAAGGAACTAATAGCGTTGTAGGTTCACAGTATACTGACGAGCAAAAATATCGGGTCACTGTTCATACAATTTTTTTACAGAACGTGACACTTTTGCTCGTCAGTATATTTATAGCATAGCCCTATCACTAAAAATGCCTGACCATACTCAATGTACCTAATTAATTTTTCTTTCAGATTTTTGGTTAATACTCGAGGTATTGCTCAGATTTCCGTGATCGAGTCGTCGCGGAATAGAACAAAGTTGATATTAAATACTAGTGATAGGGAGCAGAAGTTTATTGAAAAGGGAAGGTGCGATGTGATAGTGGACGGTGAAAAAGTACTGACTAATTATTTGTTCCAAACTGGCGCCGTGTACACAATTAATGTATATGACGACGAAAATGGAATTTATGTACGTATTTATTACAATTGACATATTAATATTGTATTGTAGTGAAGCAGCAAATGAAAGTTTGAAAATTAAACATCCCTATTTAATTTACCAGACAATACAATATGATGCCAAACGACTCTTGGCCAAATAAGTGTACAGTGTTTTTTAACCGCATTCAAAAAAGGAGGGTTCTATGTTCCAGTGTTTTTTTTATGTTTGCTCACCGATTACGCAGTCAATTGTGGACCGATTTTCATTTTTTTTATTCGAAAGAGTACTCTTCTGAGGTGGTCCCATTGTCACCAAGGCAAGATCTGATGATGGGATCCTAGGAAAATCGAGGGTAAACCTCAAATTTTATAGGCACACCTATGGCGATTTTGGCATTTTTAGCATTAAGACAAGAATTTACATTCAGAAATTATCATTTGTTAAACTGGACCTGATGAAGAAGACCGAAGATGGCCAATGGAACTCGTCAAAGCTAAGTAATGCTCGCGCGTCTAGAAACGATCATGATTACTAAACCTAGATTACCTAGATAAGTGACTAAGAAGAAGTTTTAAGTTAATGATTCTTTCGAACTGATCTGATGCTGAAGCCTGAAGGTAGGCCACGGAACTCTGTTATAAAGCAACGTAACTAAGCCGTGTTTGGGCTTAATGGAATCGTAGTGAGATCTACTTTGGCTACAAATCACTAAAAAGTGAGAAATAAAGAAAATTTTTAACAAAAAAGTTAAACCGACTCCAAAAAAATAACAAAAATGGAACCGACTACAAAACTCTTGAAAATATTTTTCTAGGTAGGTACCTACTAGCTCGAAGTCGGTGACTCAGCACGACGAGTGATTGAAACCCTTAATATGTGAGGTAGACGACTATTGTTCCACTCCTGCTGGCTCGTGCTGAGGAACCGACTTCAAACTAGTAGGTACATAATAAAATATATTCAAGGGTTTTTGTAGTCGGTTCCATTTTTGTTATTTTTTTGGAGTCGGTTTTACTTTATTGTTATAAATATCTTTATTAACTAATGACTAAGTGGTTACCTACCACAATATCAACGCAGTAAACATCTGTTTAAACAAGTCGACCACCTTTTAGACTAGGTGAAGGGTCCACGGAAAGAACATGCCTAGTATTATGAAAGCGTCGACTGTTTCGTACAACAGTACATCACTAGAAGCGACGTACATCCCTAGCGCGTGAAGTGAAAACTGACAGTTGTGGACGTGCAGATTCGGCGCGAAAAGAAGGAAACGCAAGAAGAGAAACCAATAAGATTTTTCAGTAAACCTTGTAAGTTTCACCTTCTAACAGAATTCAGAAGTGCGATTGAAACTGTGAGAGACCCACAAAAGTGTTTTCTATTGGTGATTTGAAAGTTTTATAAAAATTTAACCCGTTGCGACATTTTGAGGTTGTGAAAATTTGTTGTTGTTAGAGACTTAACTACAAAAGACTAGTAAATAGCGTCATTCCAGTGTGTGATGTGACACCAATATGGTTTTTTAGACGGTTTTGAACGAATTAGTGATAAGTGTCGTATAATTGTGCTAATTTTCTCTCCGTCGTACCTATCTGCCGGTATCTCGGTCGGGGGCGCGAGTTGCAGCCAAATTACGACTGCAAGGCTTGCTTACTGACTGTAAGATTGCTCCGGTGGAATAAGTTGTTTCCTGATTCTCGGTGAGATTGTTTCATGTTGACTTTTCTTACTTATTTTGATTGAGACTGACTGTGTTTTATCGCTCTGCAAGTGAAATAAAAATAAAAAACTAAAAGACTAGAATCAGTGTTAAGTAGTAAAGAATGGGTCGTCATAAAAGGGATAGATCAGTATCCAGCTCTGTGGACTCTGAAGAGGAAGCTCAGTATAGAAGAATAAAATACAAAAAAAATATGAAAAGAAAGGATGGTCGCATAAAGTCTTTAGAGTCAATTGTCCGGGACTTAAGGGAAAAGATTACCAATTATAGTGCAAATACATCTGTAGGCAGTGCGGTCCCAAACCAGGGTGTAAGGGAGAGTAGCACATCTAGCAGTGTAGCTGCAGCTGTGGCACCTGTAGTTCGCTATGTGGGCAGAAATGACTTTATTCCTGAATTTGATCCAGAAACTTCGGTGATACCAATTGAACAATGGATAAGAAATCTAGAGAGTGTTGCGAATATGCATGGGTGGGATGAAAGGACACTTGTTTGCAACTGTACTTCGAAATTGAAAGGGTATGCTAAGGCTTGGTATGAAAGACAGACAGCTTATGATATTACTTGGCAAGAATGGAAGATAAATCTAATTAAAGCATTTCCAATGACCAAAAATAAATTGTTTCAAATAAGGGAACTTGTGAACAGACTGAGAGAGCCTACTGAAGATCTTATTAAATTCTACTATGAAAAATTAGGCATAGGCATGTCATGTGACCTACCAGACGATGTGATAACTGAAGCTATTATTGGAACACTTGGGGATAAATTAATGGAAGTTGGTGCTGTATCAGCTGGCTGTAATAACACCACCACCTTGTTAAAATATCTAGCAAATCTTAAAACTGCTACGGCTGAACTAACTAATTTAGGGCAACCCAATTCGACCTTACCACAAGTGACAGTACCTCGAATTAATTTGGGAGGACAGACTCGGTTAACACAAGCAAATGGTCAACCTCGGAGACCTGTTAATTGTTTTTCATGTGGCCAGCCAGGGCATAAGGCAATTGTGTGTGGCAAAATTACGAAGAACAAAGGGGACAGTGTATGTCAATACTGTCACAAGAAAGGACATTCAGAAAACTTTTGCTATAAGAAAAAAAATCAGACAAAGCACTGTTCTCATTGTAAGCTCAGAGGACATTCATTTGAAGAGTGTTATAAGCGGCGTGCTGTATCTGGTACTACAGAAAAACTAGTGAAGAAAATAAAAACTAAATGTGATGATGATTCTGATCAGAAGTATTTTAAAAAGGTTATGATAAACAAAATTCCAACAAATGGATTTATAGATTTTGGGAGTTCTTGCAATACTATGAAGAAAAGTTATTGTGATAAAGTCAACTTGGAATGCACACCCAGTGATTCAATTGTGATTAAAGGTTATGGGGATGCCTCAATTCTGCCATTAGGTGTAACAAAGGCGATTTTAGCAGTTGATGGTGTTGAGAAACATAGTGAGTTTTATGTGGTGCCAGATGAGCTTCAAGATTTTGATGTATTGGTAGGGCAACCCTTTACTGAGGCTGAAGATATTGTGGTGGTAAAAACTGCTACTCAGCTGCTAATATGTGACCGTGATATGAACCTAGAACTGATAGAGCTGTGTGAAGCCTTGGAAAAAGTAAGGTTATATCCACAAGATGACGTTATCTTGAGTCCAGGACTAAACAAAATTGTTGTCAGATCTGACCCTGTGGTATGTGGATTATTAGAGCTGAAACACAGTGAGCAGAGAAAACCATTATGTGAGAGAGATGTGGTGAGTGAAGTGATAGAGGGTCAAGATGGCAATGCTGTTATAAAGCTTATAAATAAAACGAACACATCTATGAAACTAAAAAGAGAGGAATGCATAGCTCGAGCTATGCTGACTGACTCTAAGACAGAATGCATGAAGTCCAAAATTGGAGATGGCCTAACAGCCTTGCAAATAGAGTGCCTTCATGACCTTTTACTTCAGTTTGACCATTGTTTCTCTGGTGATAGTATGGAGCTAGGAGACTGTGAGGTGGAGATGACAATAAAGTTGACTCAAGAAAAGGTAATTAATTATAAACCCTATCGAGTATCATTTCATGAAAGGGGAATTATCAAAAATATAGTAACAGAATTATTGGAAGCAAACATTATAGAAGAATCCCGATCACCCTATTCAAGTCCAGTCTTATTGGTAAAAAAAAAAGATGGGGGATATAGAATGTGCGTGGACTACAGATCATTAAATAAAATTACGGAAAAGGAGAGATACCCCATGCCTGTAATTCAAGATTTACTAGATAGGCTGGTTGATCAGACAGTGTACTGTTGCCTGGACTTGGCAAATGGATATCACCAGATTAAGATAGCAGAATCATCTAGACCCTACACTGGCTTTGTAACACCAGATGGTCACTACCAGTACCGAATGATGAGTTTTGGACTATGCAATGCGCCAGCTGTATTTCAGCGTGCCATGAATGAGATACTAGCACCTGTCATCCACAAGTGTGCTGAAGTTTACATTGATGACATGATAGTGTGGGGGAAAGATGCAGATGATTGTATGGATAATCTCAGAAGTGTTCTTCAGTTGGTTGACAAGGCTGGAATAAAACTAAAACGCAGCAAATGTTCCTTTCTTACTGACACAGTGGAATACTTGGGACATAAAATATCTGGCGAAGGGATTCGTCCGTCTGAACATAAAGTATCTGCTGTAAAGGAATTTGGTACACCGACAAATGTGCATGAGGTACGCCAGTTTTTGGGCTTGGCAAGCTATTTCAGAAAATTTATAAAGGGGTTTGCTACTATAGCTCGCCCACTAACTAAACTTACAAAGAAGAGTATGGAATGGTGTTGGGGTACACAGCAGGATGAAGCCTTGAAAAGACTTAAAGAGATTCTTGCATCAGATCCAGTACTTGTGATATATAACCCGGATCGTGAAACAGAAATTCATACGGATGCTTCACAGATTGGACTAGGAGGTGTGCTTTTCCAAAAACAACCATCAGGAGAGTTGAAGGTGGTTGCATATGCTAGCAGACAAACCACAGCAACTGAGGAAAAGTATCACAGTTTTGAGCTGGAAGCATTAGCTGTTGTGTTCAGCATTGAGAAGTTCAAGGTGTATGTTACTGGTATCCAATTCAAAGTAGTAACTGACTGCTCAGCTCTACGTCTAGCATGGGCGAAACGCGACTTATCTCCACGCATCGCACGGTGGTGGCTGGACCTCCAAGAGTTTAGTTTTGAAGTTGAACACAGGCCGGGAACTTCCATGCAACATGTTGACGCACTCAGTCGCAACCCTATTATGATACGACATATTGAAGAAAGGGATCTGATTGACTCATTACAAGCAGGAGATGAGTACACCCAGAACCTTATCCTGAATTTGAAGCTGGAATTGGAATGTGATAAAGGCAAAAGTACAGGTCTAACAAAAGATTTCAAGATTGTGAATGGATGTTTATGTCGAATTGTAAATGGAAAAAACATACCAGTGTTGCCGAAGACTGCCAAGTGGCATATTATGAAAACTTATCATGACAACAATGGACACCTCGGTTTAGAAAAGTGTTTGGAGGCTGTGCAAGCAAAATATTGGTTCCCACAGATGAGAAAATTTGTAGCGAAATATGTGTCCAGCTGCATTGGTTGCCAATTTACAAAGAAGCCTCCTGGGAAACAAGTGGGCATGCTGCATCCCATTGAAAAGGTACCAGTACCTCCACACCTTACACATTGATCACCTGGGTCCATTTTGCAAGAGTAATGGCAAAAGTTATATACTTGCTATCATTGATGGTTTTACCAAGTTTGTGTGGCTGGAAGCTGTTGCCACCACTAATACTAAAGGTGCCATAACAGCTCTGCAGAAGCTAGGTCAAATCTTTGGTCACCCAATGAGAATCATCAGTGACAGGGGTTCTGCATTTACGAGTAAGGATTTTAAAACATATTGTGAAAACCTTGGCATCAAGCATGTGCTGAATGCGGTGGCATCACCTCGTGCAAATGGACAGGTTGAACGGCTGAACCGGACCATTTTAAACTCTTTAACAGCCCACATGGGTAACGAACAGAAAGGCTGGGATGCCTATTTGCCTAAAGTCCAACTTGGGATCAACTCGACTGTAAGCCAAGGCACAGGAAAGGCACCATTGGAGTTACTTTGTGCTCTAAGACCACGTCTACCAGGTGAACTACAAGGGCCTACCTGTTCCACTGTAAATATTGTAGCATTAAGAGAGGAGGCTGCCCAAAAAATGAAGGAAAATGCAACGCGCATGAAGACCCGCTATGATAAGACTCATCGAGTTGGAAAGCCATTAGCAGTTGGAATGTTAGTTATGGTGGAGCGGAGAATATTACGTCCTGGACTTGCTAGTGGTAAATTGGTCCCGAGATATGGTGGACCATATAAGATAACTGCAATGTTGCCACATGATCGGTACGAAGTCACTGCAATCGGCAGGGGGAAAAAGGTTTATAAGAGTATTGTCGCTCGTGACAAAATAAAGAAATGGTGTGAGCGAGAAGAGACATCCTCTGATGAGGATTAATATCTGCCTCCGGGGTCTTTGCTTGCCTCCAGGGTCTTTGCTTGCCTCCGGGGTCTTTGCTTGCCTCCGGGGTCTTTGTTTGCCTTTGGGGCCTTTTGTTTGCCTTCGGGGCCTTTTATTTGCCTTCGGGGGCCTTTGTTTGCCTTCGGGGCCTTTGGTTGCCTTCAGGGCCTTTTATTTGCCTTCGGGGCCTTTGTTTGCCTTCGGGGCCTTTGGTTGCCTTCAGGGCCTTTTGTATGCCTTCGGGGTCTTTGTTTGCCTTCAGGGCCTTTGTCTGCCTTCGGGGCTTTTGTTTGCCTCTGGGGTATTTGTCTGCCTAATACTCGAAGAAAGAATACGACGATGTT
The DNA here is from genome assembly GCF_025370935.1 of Choristoneura fumiferana. Classification (NCBI taxonomy): domain Eukaryota; kingdom Metazoa; phylum Arthropoda; class Insecta; order Lepidoptera; family Tortricidae; genus Choristoneura; species Choristoneura fumiferana. Next base: position 31,165,587 of record NC_133472.1, read on the forward strand.
GAATTTTCAAGATGCCTTCGGGACGAAGGCAGGGTCAGGATGGCCGAACTATTATGAAAGCGTCGACTGTTTCGTACAACAGTACATCACTAGAAGCGACGTACATCCCTAGCGCGTGAAGTGAAAACTGACAGTTGTGGACGTGCAGATTCGGCGCGAAAAGAAGGAAACGCAAGAAGAGAAACCAATAAGATTTTTCAGTAAACCTTATAAGTTTCACCTTCTAACACTAGTCACCTCTTTTTTAAAATTGGGATTTTAATCTCAAAATGTAGAGCTCACAAAGTACTATGACTTACAACTGAATTAAATAATCTGAAAACAATATGAAATCTATTTTTTTATTTTTAAATAAATGGTAACCATAGTAAGTGTTCGTGAGGACTAACTTTCAAACCACTATAACTCAAAAAGTTGCTTAGGTGACTAGACACGTTCTTTCCGTGGACCCTTTAGGTAATTATGATATGACCTCTCAACACGGAATGTTAAGGATTGTAGTATTAATTTAAAACAGGTGAGTATAACTAAAAATTAAACGGCTCAAGTAACAATTTATGTAGGTAACTATCCTATAAACATAAACAGCGCCGGCCCTGGGGTAGAGCAAGAGGAGCAGTCGCTCTATTATACGGTTGCCATACGTCCCGGTACGCCGGGACATGTCCCGGTTTGAAGCATGGTTTGATTATTGGCTACTCGTATCAGTTTTAGTATTTTTTTTATGATTTCAGGTAGCAAACCCGGTGATGATCACACCAGCCAACAGCGTTCACATACTATGGCTGGTGCCGCAATACGTCGTGATGACGATGGGAGAGGTGATGTTCTCGGTGACTGGGCTCGAATTCTCCTTCACCCAGGCACCGACGAGCATGAAATCAGTATTACAGTCCGTTTGGCTGCTCACTGTAGCTTTCGGCAACTTGATAGTAGTATTAATTGTGGAAGGGAACTTCTTGGACGCGCAGGTATGATTATTTGATGCAATTTCATTAGCTAATGATTGGCTTAGGTACTTTAAAAGAGTTCAGGTGCTCAATATCTTTAAAGTCGCACTCGTGAATATAACATTCGGAAAATGTTTATATATCTGTGTGTGTATTGCTGGTTATATTTAATTTATATTTCTCGAGTAAATTAATTACAGCGCTGCAGCGGTACCCAATATTTGCAAACGCAGATTTTAGTTTTTAGTTTTTGTATGATATTTTTAAAAAGGTTCCAGAATCGGGTCCTTGCTCTAATGTTTCGATTCCTCGCTAAGACAGATTCTAGAGAAAACTAGGTACTTACTCGAAATCTTTTGCTGAACATTTAGGTTCTTTGTGTTGTCGAAACCTTATGTTTAAGCCAGTGTAGTGTATGTGTATGTGTATAGTCCTATCTAGACTCTATCCTAGTCCATCTTCCATCTTCTTTATTCTCATTTGACGACATTATTCCTTGTACCCAGTGGAAGGAGTTCTTCCTGTTCGCGGGTCTGATGCTGATCGACATGCTGATATTTACTTCGATGGCATTCCGGTACAAGTACGCGCGGCCCCGCTCTAGTACCGAAGACCTGGCTGTCGAGGAGATCAGGATGCCCGAGAAAACGTTACCGATCAAAGATATTGATTGATCCTTGTGAAGATTCTGTATATATGTGTATAAAATATTATTAAATTTTTTTGTTAACGGACCCCATTGTTTCATTTCCAGAAAATACTGCACGGGGAGGTAGCTATGCATATGCATATTACACGCTTTTGACAATGTCACACAGTTTATTTGTAAATGTACTAACACAAATAACGTTTAAAATTCCTTAGGTGAGTCAAAGATCCGAAGACAATGGTGGATTATACACGGCAAAGTTTAGTTTGCGCATCTGGGACTGCGTCAAAGAATAAAATAACTTATATAAGGCTGCCGACCGGAGCGGAGCGACTCAGCGGAGAGCGGGGAAGCGTTGAAGCTCCGAGAAATCCGCGAATGGAAAAACAGTCCGCAACTCCGCTCCGCTACACTTTTTCGCCCCGCTCCGCTGTCTAGCACCTCGCCGCCGTAACTCCGCTGATCCGCTCCGCATTCGTTTTTTGCTCCACTCCGCAATAGTTTCTCCGCTATAAAATATCTCCGCGCCTAAGGAAAGACAGTCTGAAACTCCGCCCTGTATTATGCCCTCTGTTGGCTTTTTTTTATTCTCCCGCCATATTGAAATAATATAGACCCTACGCCGACAGTAATGACGAATCTAATGATTATGTTATAATCCGTCTAGCCGTTTAGGCTACAGAGAGGGCTAAAGAAATACACGTACATACATACGCTCGAAAAACATTACCCTCCCTCGTGCAGTCGGGTAAAATGTTATTGAATCTTTGAAATGGATTAAGGAAATTTTAGGAACTATTTAATGGCCTCCATTTCATTATAACGACCTATATATGTAACTACATAATGAGTTTCTAGTGTAAATACTTGATAGACCGATAGCTCCATTTTATGTTTATCTATCTACATATTATAATGTACCTGGTTAGGAACTCTAAATAAATGTAACCCGAAATTATACTTCATAAAAATCACGCACTAGCATGAAAACCTCTTGTAAACCAGAATGTGCCGAGTTAAATGGCGTGAACACATCATACAATTGGTTTTGGGTAATTTGTGTGTTGTTCCCATCGAGCCGCGGGCAAGGGGCGCACGCGCAACCCTCACCGTCCCGGGATAAACGGGAGCAATGCTTCTAAAACTTTCTTATAATCTCTGCCCCCATAGACATGTTCTACCCTGGGCGTTTTCACAGAGATTATAAAACCACGGTAGGTCGATTTTTCATCCACAAAAACCCCTACATACCAAATTTCATCGAAATCGTTGGAGCCGATTCAGAGATTCTATACAAGATTTACATACACAAAAATTGCTCGTTTGAAGGTATTAGTAGATAGATGTCAGTTTAAGTAAATAATATCGTAAAAGATTATCACTTATTTACGATTGTTTTTTTGTTTTTTTTTTTGACAGCAATATGGGAATCACTTAGGCCTGTGATTGACTATGCAACCATTCGGAGTGATGTTGTTCCTGAAAATTTGAAAGTGATGACTAACAAAGTAGGTATTGCATCAGATATACTCGTACCTAACTTAACCTTCTCTCATTCCTAGCGTTGCCTAAAGAACATGTTCGGTGCTCTGCTCGCTAAAGTTTTTAAAAGAGATAATACAATTACAATTTTGGGAGTGCCGCTGTGGCCCCCTGCCCCCTCTTTTTTCGTTTTTCTACTTTTCGAGGTAAATTTACAATAGGTACCCGTCTTCCTGAATGAATGGTACCTACCTCGTTACATGAGTTATAACGATATAAGACTAAGATACTATTAAAATATAGATTTTTAATGAGCTTAAAGATTCAGAATAATAAAAGTATAAACTACAATAACAAGAGACTGTACAATCATAATGTGTTGCTAAATTTCGTGTGAACGTATCACAAAGTTTGAAAAACTGTGTCATCAAATATAATGAAAGAGCCTGCAGACGACTAGTTGATAATTGCGTATAATAAATGCTCTAAAACAACAAACAGAAACAAAATACGGGTTGGGGTTGAGCATTTTTTATGCTATTATTGATATGAACGTACTTAGGTAGTAGGGTAAGTACCTACTTGTTTGAGTAAGTTTCAACTTACTGATTACGTAGGTTACTGATTACCTACCTACATACATACTTATTTAGAAAGCAGAAAGCCTCTATGGTATTTTATGCCAGTACCCATTTAATAGGTATTAATTTACCATTATATGAACTACAGTAATAACTCTGCTACCTTCCGTCTACCACAGCAACGTCTGTGCGATACATATAATAAGTATTAAGAAGATCATGACATGACGAGTCCAGGAGGTATCACCACAATTCACCGTAGATCATTATTTTGTCTATCTACACAAATACTCGAACATGATAGATGAAATGCAGTTAACACTAGTAGTAATATAATTTCTTTACTAAAAATTTCAATTGATGAACTAGATTTCTACATAAGTACCTACCTATTATAAAAAATAAACATCATGAGACGATTGACTCCAATCCAAACCTGTACTCTGTACTTAAGATAATTTTGCTTACCGTACTTCGGTGAGACTTGTGTCGATAATTCACTATAATTTCGCTCAAATGAGCCTGCGGAGGATAAAAAAGTTCATTTCGAGAACAGGTCGGTTGCCGGTCGTTGAGCAGGAATCGACTAAAAAAAGCTTGTAATTAAATCAAACATGGGGCTCGATTTAAAATCCACGAATTTTAATGACAGTGTTCGTATCTATGTAGTTCATGACACGGATTAATTAATTGTCAGAAAAACAGTTTTTGCGAAGGCGTCGGTACATGTTCCAGGCACTTTGAACCGCGCGCGCGCGCGCGTGGCGGACACGCGGCGCCGCCCGCGCCGGACCACGTGCACCCACTCGCCGGATAATCCCGACCAGACCATATGCACGCAAATAAATAAATTAACCAAATCCAACCGAATCAAACCGAACTTGGCTTGGGTAAGACTTTATAAGACTCATGTGAAAATTAACTGGGGAGTGTTTGCTTTAAATGGCTGCATTAAAATGTCAATCAGATTTTGTAGCTTAAAAGTATGTTGTTTGGTAGGACCTATTGTGATTGCTTTCCCATGCGACGTTTTTAACCACAGATTTTTTATTTAAACTAATTGAACAAACAACTGTATGATTACCTTTCTCGGTGATAGGTAAGAGGGAGTTTTCCGTGGTAGCCTAATTAAAGGTTAAACGACAGAGTCGTTCAACGCCGTATGGATTGAACCTACCCTTTTTCTTGTGGAAAGTTTTGGGTTCAATACTGACCTTGCACCTAGAACAAGAAAATCAATCAGGTAAATATATATTCTGCGTACACCACATATTTGACTACCCATTCCCGGAATGATATACCTATTATATCGAGTAACAGCAGATACCTACTTAAGTACAAGTTTGTTCCAAATAGGTATGAAAAGCTCCATTCCACAGACCGTGGTAACATCCGTCAGAGCAATCAACAGTGTTGTCAACCGTGAACTCAGTTGTGCACACATGCGTTCAACAACACTCAGAATCTGTATCGCACATTCAACAAGAGATCTCACGCGTCCATGAAGTATGCCGAGGGGGCGGGGCGCGCGTGGCGGCGCGTGGCGCAAGCGCAGCCGCGACAAATCAATTACTAACCCGGGCTGGGCACGACTTCCGAAATTACCTACAAATTATATCCCTTGCCAAAATTGCCTACTAATTAATAGGTGCAGATCGTTTTGACCCCTTTAACTGCGACATAAATATGATGAAACAGTGTTCCGTTGTGTGTATTTTAGACATTAACAAGCTGTTCTCGTTTCGCTTGAATTTAAAAAAAAAATCTCACGATAATTATTTAGTTAATAGAGAAGAAACTAGGATCACTATTTCGAAAATACAAACTGAGACATGGATGCACAGAAAAACCAGAAAAAGAGGCCAGCACTGAATCGAGCAATCCGTGCTGCGTGCTATAGCCCCTACACCACTGCTGGACAGTTTTTCCTATTCATACATATCTCAGGTTGCTTATTTCTACTATGCAACTTAAGCAGCAGCAGTGAGATATGTATGCATAGGAAAAATTCGTGTCTAGATTCCTGTCCAGCAGTGGTGTAAGGGTTATAGCACGCAGCACGGATTGCTGAGGACCTGGGTTCGATTCCCAGTGCTGGTCTTTTTTTCTGGTTTTTCTGTGCATCCATGTCGCAGTTTGTATTTTCGATATGGTTTCACGGGATACCCGTAACAGTAACAAATTTGGAGTTGAAACAAAAATACAAAAAGACTCCAAAAAACCAATCATAATAGGATCACTATTGTTACTTACGTAATGTCTTCCTGCTCCAATTTAAAACTACCTAACAGTCGTGTAGCAAAGTGGTTCTTTTTCCCAATCCGCACTGGGTCCGCGTGGGAACTACAGCCCAATCCCTCTCGTTCTGTGAGGAGCACTGTGCCCTGCAGTGGGACATCTTTGTCGAATGTTTTCATAGAAAATGTTAAAGCGACATATCATTAAATAAATAAATAAATAAATATCATGGGACACTTGACACCAATTGGCCTAGTCCCAAACCAAGCAAAGCTTGTACTATGGATACTAGGCAACGGATAAACATAATTATATAGATTAATACATACTTAAATACATATTAAACATCCAAGACCCGAGAACAAACATTCGTGTTATTCACACAAATATCTGCCCCGGCCGGGAATCGAACCCGGGACCTCAAGCTTCGTAGTCAGGTTCTCCAACCACTTGGCCATCCGGTCATCTGACTGATTTCATTGACTGATAAGAAAAAACTGATTTCATTGACTGATAAGAAAACTATAATGACTAATGACTCAGTGACATAGCGAAAAGTGCACTTCACGGGAATTGAGCTTTGAAGAGGAAATGTTTTAATAGATTGATTATTTTTATTTAAAAACCATTCGAAATTACTAATTGAAAAATATTAAATCTTTCAAAATTGTAGGTACTGCCCCACGAGTGGCTTAATGAACATTTATTAAAATACATATGAAAATCAACAAAATCAAAAAATGGAACATATTTCTCGAATGCTACGAAGGATTTATATTTCCCTCAAGAGTTTTTCCCATTAAACACAAACCGGCGTCATTGAAGTGTATTTCATGGCAGAGCTGTCAAAAACACAATCGCGTCCACCAATGGGAAAGTCTGCTGGGTATCGATCCATAGCGCCGCCTCCCTGGAACACCAGCTCTGTGGAAAAGACGGTAACCAAATAATAATTAAAAAAACCGTGGTGGCCCAGTGGTTTGGCCTATGGCCTCTCGAGCAGAAAGCCATGTTTTCAAAGCTCGAGCGCGCACCTGGAGTTTTTCGAAATTCATGTGCTAAATTTTATTGGTAATTTGCCACGAGCTTTACGATGAAGGAAATCATCGTGAGGAAACCTGTACAATCTGTAAAGAAAATCAATGGTGTGTATGTAGTATTATACTACCTTAAGTTTTTTAAATTTTGGAAATAAAAAGGTTTATCCTTCACATATCTAATAAAGAGGACACGATTCAGATAGTTTAAAAAAATGTCCCAAAAAATTCAGTTGTGTGACGTTTTTTTCATACACTCAGTATGGGCGTCACGATGGTCCGCGCGTGGACCACCTGTCGACAATGAGTGGACGCCGAAAGTCGAGGCGGTGCTGGTCGGCTGCCGGGCGCAAGCACTAAATGAGCTGTATCCTTAAGAATAGAAGCTGAACGGAAATACAGCCTTCATAATTTTAACAAAGTTGGTAGGTAAATAGGTATCTACTTCTTATACCTTTTAATAATGTGGATCTCATACTTAAGCATGGTGAGAGAGGAAATGAAGCCTAGATTAGAACCTATTCCCGTAGTTGAGGTCGAAGTAGTCGACGGATGCGTCTATGAGACAAGCTGTCTTTTCCGGAAGACCCGATTTAAAAAAAAACGACCAAGAGCATGTCGGACACGCCTAAGATAGGGTTCCGTAGCCGTTACAAAAAATCAATTTATATTTTTCTAAGGATTTCATATTTTACCCGTGTGGTGTGGGGTTAGAATTATACCTCTCCATTTCTTCCGTGGATGTCGTAAGAGGCGACTGAGGTAGGTTTAGGTATACCGTAGGCTAGAAACCTGCTGTCACTATTGTACCGTTTTTGTCAAACCTAAAACCTAACTAAAATTGCTAAAAGTGGCTCCGAAGCGGTAACGTTTCGTGTGCTCTGCCTACACCATTTGGGAAAAAAGGCGTGATGTTTGTGTGTGTTTCATATTTTGTACGGAATTTTCCAAGTTTAGGTGTAGTAATTATTCTCGAGCAAACTTAGCCGTTACAGTTTTCCTTGTAAATTTGACATACTTACTATATACCAGTGCCTATGTGCGGTGATAAAAAATAATTCACTAGTATTGCATAATGTCAAAAAAGTCAAATCTAACATTGAATATAACGGGCCACGCCTGTATTTGCAGACCAGAGGCCGTATGTATTGTTTTGTCTAACTAACCGATCACATTCATCATCTCTCTCTCTACCCTCGTCTTATAAGTCTTAAATACCTTGTGATTGTGATAGAAATAAATGGTGAAAATGATTTTCATTCCAAGTGCGTTAGACCTCTGGCATGACCGACATACATCTCAAATTTGTTACTAGTACTTACGGCTTAATAGTTCGTAGAATGGGAAAGATGAGGGAAAAAGGGTTAAGTAACAATATAATTATTCAAACAGAAATTTTTGTTAAAATAAATTAAATTATCAGTATATTATCACTTACATACGTTTGCTCTACAATCGTGGTAAACTCCGCCCATTCTGTCTAAGCTTACAATAGCAACACCCTCTTTAGGGGTGGCGGCGACAATGACCATCACACGCAAATCAACTTTATATGTTAGATCGTAAGCGCTGAAGTCACTTTAACGGTTTAGCAACCCCCTATCCGCCAAATGACAGAAGAGCCACCCCTTGTACTATAAAATAATGTTCTCGTTTAGTACGGGCTCACACCGATTCTGTACCGTCGCAGTCAGTGCTTCCCGGATAGTCCCATCAGTGAATGTCTCACATAGTGTTTATAATTTAAATTATGTCAGGAACGAGGACCCAGATCGCGGACTCATCAACTTCTCCACCGCTAAGGTAGGTCTACAGTATTTCTAAAAACCAATATAGCTTACCTACATATCCATATATCTATATCTGTATGCAGCTTTTGTTCTCTTCTCTGTCTTCTTTGTTTTAGATTATATCAGCTAGGTAGGTACTTACTTATTGATTATGTTTTAGTAGAGGGATGAGTAATTTCGTAAGAGCAATATGAATAGTGTTTTGACTTTTTTTGTTTCGTGCAGAACTTAGGTAGGTAGGTACATTTATAATATTTTTTAATATTCCTTATTTCATTTTCGTGACATGTAGATATTTAGATGTTGATGTTTTACTAAAAATACAGCAAGCCCTTGTTTTTCGATTTTTTAATACATGAATATTGAATGTATAGAAATACTAAATATTCAATTGAACTACCCACATGAAACAAACGACGATGTTTGTTGGAGCCGTGGTGGCCTAGTGGTTTGACCTATCGCCTCTCAAGCAGAGGGTCGTGGGTTCGAACCCCGGCTCGCACCTCTGAGTTTTTCGAAATTCATGTGCGGAATTACATTTGAAATTTACCACGAGCTTTGCGGTCAAGGAAAACATCGTGAGGAAACCTGCACAAACCTGCGAAGCGATTCAATGGTGCGAGCGAAGTTCCCAATCCGCACTGGGCCCGCGTGGGAACTATGGCCCAAGCCCTCTTGATCTGAGAGGAGGCCTGTGCCCATCAGTGGGACGTATATAGGCTGGGATGATGATGATGATGATGACCCACATGAAACGTACTCAATACTTTCATCATTGTCGAGTCAAGAAAGGCGGAAAAAGCGTCGAAGTAGAAAATAGTTATTTGTGCAACAAGAGAGCAAAGTTGTTTTTTGTTGCGAGTGTTGATTTTGAATCCCGAGTAAGCGAAGGATTCTATAATTGAATCACGAGCGTTAGCGAGTGATTCTAGGTTAGAATCCTGAGATCAGCAAGGGATTGAAATACACGAGATGCAAAAAAACTTTGGTCTCGTGTGACACATACAATTTTTCACCTCAGCAGCGAGAACATAATTTAAATGTAACATAAGAATAAAACCACATATACCTACCTGTTTACAAAACAAGCACATTTTTTTAAAATAGAATCCGATTATTATCAAATATAATAATTACATTTAAAACCATAAAAAGAGTCCAGTAGCTACAATACAAATCGCATACTCATAACATGCAATCTTAACTTCTTGTACTAATGTCACACTTATTTTTTTAATACTGCAAAAAGCCTCATCTCGGGGTAATTGAAAAGGTTGAACAATTAAACCTTTAAATATGATTTTTATTAAGATTTCTATTACATAAACATAAATAGATTTGTTAAAAAATCATTCAATTTAACACATAATGATTATAAATACTGTAGAGGCAGTATATGGAATTCTTTTATAAAAAAAACAAGAGAAGCGGCTTTCGTGCAACGAGGTTGCATACTTTATTAAAAGATCGGGAAAATTTACATTTTGGAAATATTTCGATATATTTTTAATACCAAAAATTTAATTTAAGTTTGTAATCGACAAATTTGATCCTATCTCTTGCTTTTTTCGAGTTGAAGTGAAATGACAGATCAAAGTAAAGTTCAAATATTTGGAATTCAGTGAGTAGACCCAACACTGTACTCAGCATTTAAAAAAAATAATTAAAAAGTTACTTTGTCTCACGGAGTGAGCAAAATGCGATTTTGCTCACTGATATCTCATAGCAAAACCTGCCTGTTTGAGGTGCTGAGGTGAAAATATTATTTAAATTATCGAGTAACTAGCTTTTGCCCGCGGTTATGGTTCATGAAAATTGCGCTTTAAAGTTGATTATTTCGTCACTGAATCGAAAAATTGTTTTAGCAACCCCGCAATGGGTTTAAAAGACCTATATACGAGTACAACAATACCCCACACTATAGGGTTAGTCGTAAAAAAAAAAAACACTCCCACTTTACGTCTATGGGAGGGAATCGTAAAATTTTTTTTTTAGTTTTTTATTCTACCACTTCGTCGGCGTGACTGATATGTATATTCATGCCAAATTACAGCTTTCTATAATAGTACTAACAGTCTCTGAGCTTAAGCGCGGACAGACAGACAGACAGACAGACGGACAGACATGGCGAAACTATAGAGTTCCTAGTTGACTACGGAACCCTAAAAATGATTTCATAAAAAAGGCCGCCGATTCGTCCATTTTTTAAATGACAACCGTAAAAATACCATTGTGTATTGCCAGTATTGCCACATACCCACCGAATGGCAGGGGATTGAGTTACGAGATCTGACACTTTAGCCGACGAACTGGATCTCAAGACTTATTTCAAAACGTGTAGTGACTCCCGTCGCGTGGACTACTCGGGCATGAAGTTCGCGTACGCAGACGGCTCCGACGACGAGACGCCGCTGAGTGCGGAACTGCCGTCCTGCGTGTACGCGGCGGCGCGCAGCCGGCTGCAGCTACCACTAGCCGCTTACGTCCACCAACACACGCGCCAACTGCATTCAGGTGCGTCTCTACCATGCCAGTCTCATTTAAAGCTTGAAGGTGACAACGGCGGCGGAGCGGTGAGGCGCGGCGCGAATGCGATACCCCTTGTAAAATTCGAGCTAACATTGATAGGGCTCCGTCATATTCTATATACGGCGCGGGAAATAAACGTGGGACTGACTGTATTCTATGCGGACTTAAAACCGGCACCCGCGCCGCGCCGCACTGCTCCGCCACCGCTGTCAGTGCGTCCACAGAATTAATAAGAGGACACAATTAATGATATCGTTTGTCTTTTCTTTCCGAATCTATGTCGCAACTTATACCTCTCCTTGCCATTAATGCGCATACTTTTTAGAATTGTCATAGATTTTTGACGACCGGATAGCCTAGTGGTTATAAATATAATAGACTTGACTACGAAGCTTGAGGTCTCGCGTTCGATCATATCGTGTTTGTTCTCGAGTCTTCAGTCTATTTTAATTTTAGTACGTTTAGCCGTTGCCTAATAGGTACCCATATAACACAAGTTTTGCTTACTTTGGGTTAAATGGTATTAAGAGTCCCGTGATATTTATTTTATTAAATTACCTACAGTATCACCACCAAACGTAGGTAAGTAATCAGTTTATTAGGTACCTACAATCGCTACTAGATGTAAGACAATTATTGACCACACAAACTCAACTTTAAACGATGATTCCCTACAAACTGAGCCGAAAAATAATATACCTACCAATACCTACCTACATAAACAAAAGAACTTCCACTTTGGCTATTGCAAATTTTTCAAACATTAATTTTGTAACCAAATAAGTAAATTATGCAATACGCAAAGGTTTGAAAAGGTGCGTCAATTTAAAAACTTAACCCCGATTCTTATAGTGAAGACTTTTTTTATTTTATTCTATGCATCAATGAGATTTACACTATACTCTATTTGTTCTAAGATGATTCAAATGACACATGATTTATGTACCTTTGTGAGACGGTAACAATTTTTTTATTTTTTCCAACAGATATAATGCTTGAAAAAATGGAATCCTATTAAAACTGCTGATTGTTCGAATATTTGAACTCAAATTTGCTAACAAATTGTTAAGTTACTGCGTAGGCACTGTGTTATATTACCTTAATAAACGCCCTATATAAATCTTTAATAAACGCCCTTACAATGCTGTTTCAATAGGCCGCAATTGCTAGTAGACCCGGAGATGGTTACACAAAATATTAGATCATTTGTACCAGTATGGCGGTTCTTCAGGGGTCTAATTAAGTAATGTCAAATAACCCTCCTTCTTTAAAAAATGCAAAAATTAGCCTCGAGCCAATGGTTGAATTTTTTTTTATTAATGTATTCGCGTCGGTATGGCGGGCTGTAGTAAGTCACACCGGAGAAATGTGGCATTACGCTACCACCTACATCTTTTTTTATCGACTATCGGAAATACAAGCATTTTTGTGGAACAAATCGTTCGATTTTCGTTATTTATCCGACACGTTCTATTAACGCCCACGCGATTGGGCCGCCGGTACCAGCGCTATGACCATCATTTTCTTTTTGTCATTCCGTAATAAGACCCCTGAAGAACTGCCATACTGGTACAAATGATCTAATATTTTGTGTCACCATCTCCGGGTCTATAATAACAATAATATTTATTTCAAAACTCAAGGCTTCATATTAACAAGACAACAATATTTTAAATTACATAATCAATATCAAAATAAAGTAATTACATGTCAGAGTTAGTAGTTAGTATATAGTTTCCTTACGTCTAGTGTTAGTATGCATTACTGCCTAATTATATGAAGCGCACTGCAGTGGTTGAGATAGGTACACTCCATCCAACCTGCCGGCAAACATTGCTAGGATGCTGTTGGCGCTGGCCGTCACCCTGCAAAGCAGTGAGGCAGCTCTTTTGCGCATGATGGCAGAGAAACTATCCACGCGCGCCTCCGCGAACGTTGCTGACGCACTGCGTAGCGAGGCAGCCCCAGGCCCCATCAGCATCCCAAATGCATTATTATAATATTGGACTCGCAAGGCGCTGTACTGTTTCTGCGTGTAGTTCACCCACAGGCTACTTGTATAGAAACCTATAGAGCTGAGGGTTATCGGTAAAAATAAAAGCGGTAAAATAAACGAACTTATTATTAATTTGCAAGATTGTTCGTCAGAGTCGGAAAGTGGCACTCCAAGTGTTAAATAAATTATATTTTAAAATTCAAATAAAACTTTCAGTTCGATAGCGTTACGTTTAAACTAACAAATAATGCTATCTATTGCCACTTTTAGCACTAAGCACCATCAGCCAAATATGTGGGTCTACCACCCTAAAGTTGATATCGTTTGCAATAAAACAATAATGCCAATAGACGTGTCTGTCAACTTGAAAGTTCGACTTTAGCGACATATTCATTTGATTGGAACTTGTTTAAAAATTGATAGATCTCTTATTTGTAGTAATAGTTTGCGTAACGGTAGGAAGGACTCTAGTTCCATCAGTTTGGCATTTGTCATTTGAATCATGTTAGAACAAATAGAATATACCAACGTAAAGACACAAAACGAGAATGTTTTAAATTAATAGCAGTTGTAGTAAATTAGTAGCCTAACTTAGGTTAGTTGTCAGAACTGAACTGTAAACGTTTTTATAGATATTCAAGAACAATGCAGTCACGCCTCACGTATTTGACGCGATACACTTTGACCATCTATTTACTCGTATATATACTTATTGCAAAAATATTTCCACTACGATAAAAAATCTGGAAAACATTTAGATTGGTCTTCAGTCAAAGTAACTCGAACTTCAGTCAAATTATACCAGTTTAACCTGTCAGTTGTTCCCCAGAGGTGCTGCTAGAGGCGTCAGTGGAGCCTGAGTACCAGTGCGGCGGCTCGCCGTACCGCGTGCAGCGCGCGGCAGCCAACGTGCGCGAGCGCCGACGGATGCTGAGGTCCGGCCCCAATGGGTAGCCTTTGTTTGCACAAATTATGTTCACGCTTTGTATTGAAGTAACGCTTTTTTCGAATGATAAGCCTGTAAACGGGTTAATCAAATTTTGCCGAAGTAAGAATAAGAATGGTTTATTTGGTTTTTTGGTTTAAGTGTTGTTATTCTGTCGCGTCACTTAGGAGACAATAGTGATGAGATGATACACTTGCTTAGAAAATTTGCAATGTACTACAACATGCTTAAGAGATAGCCAAGAAGAAATTGCCTTGAAACTGTCACAACTCCCAACTTTTAGTTGATTTCTATCCCATAAAATTATACTATTAATAGTGACTCAGCCCAGGAGACATTACCATCAACAAGGAACACTATTGTTAGTGTAGTGTTGATTGGCCGAAATACCATATATAGTCACTTAGGCCCGCGCCGACCTTAGCCTTTGATCGGGTTGGAGCCAGGATGTTTCGCCGCTCAAAAGTCGCGATAAAAATTTGGTACCCCGTGATTTTGGTGCTCCTCTCTAGCTAGGCCCTGGGGCGGCCGCTCTACTTGCTCTACCCTCAGGAAAGCTCTGATTCGGCTTACTTTGTTGAGGTCTAGTTAAAATAAAATGAATAGGTATAGGTACCTACTTGATTATGGTCCTGCAATAAAATTTGACGTTAAATCGCAAAAAAATATATATTTGAACCTCTGTCTTTCCGACTCAGATATTTTTGATTCAGTCCTGCTTAACGTTACTGTTTTTGATGCAATTTATAATTTTCTTTTAAATTTAGTTTTGATTTGCTGTCTGCTATTAAATTTTTTAACATAGATTTCATCACCTTATGTACCTAGCTAGCTAGTCCGTGTGAAAAAAAGCCTAGAATTTCCAGTGAATGTAAATTAGGATAACTCTTAATAACTACTATGGTATGAGCTTATTCCGAAAGTTTAGCCAACTTGTAATTTTACAAGATATTTCAGTATGGATTTTAAATTTAACGTTTATTGATGTTCTTTTTCAACAGTCAATTATTTATTTCAAATTATCGCGTTTGGGCACGCACCCCAATGCGAAAGTTTGGTATTTAGGTACGTTGTATGTGTGTAGCGGATTTGGATACAATTTAGTGTGTAGCTAGATTTAGCGAATAACACGCCTAGAGATACCTAAGTATGAAATTTACACAAATATTTGTCATGCAACGTGACAGCCCAATAATTTTTGCCAATGCGCTCAGGATTCTAAATTTCCGGGAATTGCAATTGAACTGCCAGACCCAGTAGTTCATGCGAGCCGTGAAGTCACGGGTAAAGGCTATAGTAATAAATATTGCTAAAATGTGTGTGTGTCGTTGTGTCTTTAGCAGTATAAACTCGGCGTTCGACGAGCTGCGCGTGCACGTGCCGACGTTCCCCTACGAGAAGCGTCTTAGCAAGATCGACACGCTACGGCTTGCTATTGCCTACATCGCTCTACTCAGGGAGGTTCGTATATAATATTTTTTTGCAAAAAAAAAAACCTTTTTTTCATACTAGCTTTTTTTGCTGACTGTGTTTTTTGATGAGTGTATCTGCATTGTCATGGAAACTAAATATCTGTACCAAAATATAAGTCGAATGCCTACTTATTAAAAAGTATAACTTTAGTTTTATTATCTCACTGCCTCGCTAAGGCTGGCTGTCTCTTTCAAAATCAGCGTGGAAAAATGCTTTTTCCCTTAAACGAATGGCAAAAGTTTTTGAAATTCGAATATGAACGGCCCTATACTACGAAGTGCAAAATTCTAACATCGTAGGTATGTTACCGTCCCGCTGACGCTGGTATTTAATACGAGAGTGAAAAGGACGGTAGGTACGATACGAACTTCGATTTTCAAATTTCGTAGTAGCCGCCCTGAAGGTCATCCGATTTTTTTTCGAGTAGAAAAGAAAGCATGTTCACGTACGCAAAGCATTGTACCATCCACGTTTATATTTTAAAAATAAACCATAATTATGTAAGCGTTCAATATGCATTTTGGCGAAGTGTGATTTACACATAACATGAGGTAAATATTTAGGTAAGTAGTCAAGTTATTGACTGTTCTGAGAGTTGGTTCTAGTTTTGCTTACATACTCGTAAGTAGACCTACTTAAACCTGAGCTTCTTGGTCAATTCTAATCAACCGAAGCACTCAAACTACTGCGAAATTCGAAAATAGATGTTCGTATCGTACCGTCCCTCTCACTTTCGTATTAAGTGATATAAGCGTCAGCGGGACGGCAAGATCAAGATACGATGTTCGAATTTGGCACTTGAAGGGTCGACGGGTCGGAAAGAACATGTCAGTCACCTTTTTTTAAAATTGTCGCAAAGTACTATGACTTACCATTGAATTAAGGATATCTGAAAGCATATATTTCACTTTTAAAGAAATGGTAACCATAGTAATTGTTTGGGATGACTGACTTTCAAACCGCTATAACTCAAAAAGTTGCTTAGGTGACTAGACATGTTCTTTCCGTGGACCCTTCACTTCGTAGTAGGTACCTATAAGACCTTTATACGAAGTTACTTGCAACTCGCTTGATTGAATAAAAAACCGGGCAAGTGCGAGTCGGACCCACGCACCGAGGATTCCGTACACATTTTTTTTATATTTGAGTTATTTTTATAGTTGATTGAATGAAAGGTTAATTGCAGTTTACGATTTATAACGTATTAAAAAAACTACTTACTAGATCTCGTTCAAACCAATTTTCGGTGGAAGTTTGCATGGTAATGTACATCATATATTTTTTTTAGTTTTATCATTCTCTTATTTTAGAAGTTACAGGGGGGGGACACACATTTTACCACTTTGGAAGTATCTCTCGCGCAAACTATTCACTTTAGAAAAAAATGTATACTAGAAACTTCAATACCATTTTTGAAGACCTATCCATAGATACCTACCCCACACGTATGGGTTTGATGGAAAAAAATTCGAGTTTCAGTTCTAAGTATGGGGAACACCCAAAATTACTACGGAACCCTAAAAATGCTTATTCTTTTTCACAGGTATTGGATGCCGATTATGATCCATTGACTTATGTGGAAAAATGTTTACGTGGCGAAATCAAGGCAGATAGAGCGCACTGGAACACAAGCGGTATGTTTACCTGCTTGAATCACCAAAAATATGTCGGATAAGGCTCGAAGAGACAGTTTATATTATGTAGAGTTAGAGCCCCCGCAGACCGCACATTCTATATGCCGATATAGGTAGTTTAGTTGGGCTCTTAGGCCCACTTGCAGGAAACACATAAATCTCGAGTTAGCGTTAAGCTCAGTTTAGTAGTTTCAAATTGTATGGAACTGTCAAGCTTTAAGCCTGGATTAACTACTAAATCTAGATTTATTTTTTCCTGCATGACGGCCTTAATCAGTATATTCATATTTTATTCATATTCATTTATTTGGCCAAGTAACATCAGTCACATTTAGCAAGTCATTACAACTAATTACATGCATTGCAAACTCTTAATCTAAGTACTTAAACAATTTCAGTACATCAGATTTGGACTTTTCTTTAATCAAGTCCGTGAACTCATTTACTGAATACAGTGGATTTAATTCGAAAAACTGCTTTAATTTGCTCTTAAACCTATTCATATCTAATGAAGTAATTTCCAATGGTATTGAATTATACAAACTTATTTTAAGCGGTAAACCCTGTTTAAATGTTTTTCTTAACTTTGATTTTGGTACATACAATTTTTCTTTATTTCTGGTGTTATACTTGTGTATATCTGACCATTTCTTTAAATTAGTTTTTCTTGGTGAAATTCAATTAGACTAGGTACTAAATAAAAACAAAGATACCACAGTCATTATTCTGTCTTTTGTGAAATACTGTCCCGCTGATGTCTTTCTGTGCAGTCAATTTATAATTCTTAAAGCTTAAAGCTTATAAATAAATATTGTGTGCGCTATCTTGCAAAGTTGCAAAGGTACATATTTATACAGCTTAGATAGAAAGTCTACGGTCTGCGGGGGCTCTAGAGTGGAGTTAGTTTGGAGAGTCATCCATCAGTTTCCTAGCCTAAATTAATTAGAAATGCCTACTAGCCATTATTATTATGTACTATCATTTATTTAAATAGATGATGACTTCATTTGATTTGAGAGTCGCCCTTATATGAATTTTCGGTTTTCAATTTGCAACAGTTCGGAATCACTCAAAATCAAATAAACACCAGGTTAAAGGTCGATAGTGGCCAGACAGCGGGGCATGGGCAAGATGGGCTTCTAAAGGTACAAGTCCGACGGGCTGCAGACCGCAGCCGCAGGCGGCACTGCGGACTGCGACTGCCCGCACTGCAGTCTGTCGCTCGGAATCGAAATGGCTTTCGTAGAGATTCATTACAAACCAGTGGTGCCGCTTGCAGTCTGCGGTTGCAGATTGCGGTCTGCAGCCTGTCTTAAAATTGTACCTTAACACCCGCTATCTTAACATCGGTCTTTCTTTTCAGATTTGACCGCTAGGTTATCCTGGATCAATTGGGAGAATCTGGGAGTAAACCCTCAGCGCCGCAGCGTACTCACATCACTTGCTCTTGGTTCTGATAGTCTACAATACTCTCATAACTAGGGCTACACGGTCGTTCTTGTTTATAAATATTTGGATTTTGTAGTCTTTTGTATGTTTATGGTGGGTTTCTACCTACTAAAAAAATGTTTTCTTCCATATTGTATAAGTATAAATAAATACTTAGGTATTTTTTATAGACGTAGATGTAGGTATTGACTGTTTCCCAGTTTATAATATTGTTCTTAATGTATTAATGTCCAGCGTTATGGGAGAAGTGAGAACCTGAGTAAGGCAGGTTGTTAAATGTGTAGTTAAGCCACTAGAATAAATACTGAAGCAAAACTCGTATACGGACTCGTAAACGTATCTTACCTATTAGAGTTTTGCTTCTAATTTATAATCTTAATTTTATGTTCACAAATCACACCTAGGTTGAGTGTAACGTTGTGAAGTTTTTTGTTGCTTTAAAACAAATAAAATAGTGTTGATTGAGTTGGCGAACAAGTGACGTCATATGTTGCTATTTCCATTCAAACTCTATGGGAGAATACGAATACGGTATTTGACAACTCCTGATTTTGCCATATCTTAATATTATTATGAAAATATAGATAAACAGATAGTGTTTAGCAAAGAGAAAAATTAAATCGGTTGAAAATTGGATTTATAGTGATTTTTTGAAAAATCTATATACCTGTATCTTTCTCAAACGCTTTTCTCTATGCAGCAAGTATGGCGGTACTGGCGTGTGACGTCACATGCCAGTATGTCTTTTTCTGTCTAATCTTGAATTTCAAACCTTTATAACTTTGTTATTTGTAAAGGTAGCTTAAAAATTGTTTTTTCTATTCGATAACATGCATTGTGTGGTTTTAATTTATAAAACATATACAAAATAGTCAAATACCGTATTGTGTTTTGACAGCTCATAAAAAGTACGTCAGTTGATTGGTGGAGTCAACATCCCGATTGTGACAATCAGCAAAACAAGTAGGTTAATAAGAACGGTAAGGCACGACGTAGACGCATGGTTCGACGACTAGATACGTTCAGCAGAAAAACTTTAACAAAATGACTGTTTATTGATTGTAATTTTGTGCTTCAATATGCATTTTCAGAGTTGGTAAAGTGTAATAAATGTGAAGAAAATTTAGTTCCTATGATCTAGTCAACAAGAACTTATTGCTCAGTCAAAAATCTGTGAATTACGTTTTTGTTAAAAAAATGTATCTTTTAGCTATGATTTACGCAATGCACTCGGATTAAACTTATCTAATAGTAGATTTAAATCAGACTTAAAATTGTACTTAAGTAGATAGATACATATGTATTAAGATATGTTGAAAGTGCAATATTATATTTATTTAAAAACATAGGTTAGTCTGCAGTAAAATAAAAATATTTTATTTTTAATTTAAAGATTTTATTTTTGACTTCGACGTCACCTCATTTAGGTATGTAGCCATGTAGGTACAAAGTGGGTTTTGACTATAAAACTAATTATATTTTTAAATGATGTAAAAACATCTGATGTTCATATTTATCCTATGTGTAGCCTTTCATTTATTTTATTACATTTGGAGAAAATAAATTAATGATTCAAAATAAGGGTAAATTTTGATTACTTTCTTAAATCGATGGTCAAGAAGACAAATCGGCCATTCTCATTTTACTGTGCACCTGTCTAATTACGTACTAATTTTTTCCCGCACTTGTGCCACGTTAATTAGACTTGAGTGCACAGATACCTAAATGTAAATAGCAGCCATCCTTTTTCTAGATGTGCACAGTCTCAGTGTCGTTTCGCTTTTGAATGAAAAAAAAAAGCGGTACGGTAATGAGACAGGTGCACGATAATATGAGAGTGACCGAAATACATATGCTACGCATGGTTATTTT
>NC_133472.1:31195301-31360797 GCF_025370935.1 Choristoneura fumiferana
TAATAATCTTCAAATGGTATAATTTGTATTCTTTGAAACAACGAGACTAGAATGCAGTTTTTTAGGGTTCCGTAGTCAACTAGAAACCCTTAGGTATAGTTTCGCCGTATGTCTGTTTGTCTGTCCTTCCGCGGCTAAGCTCAGAGTCCGTTAGTACTAGAAAGCTGTAATTTGGCATCAATATACGTAATATCAGTCACGCCGACAAAGTGGAAAAATAAAATAAATAAATAAAAATTTACCTCCCATAGACGTGGTGGGGTGATTTTTTTCGCGACTAACCCCATAGTGGGGGTATCGCTTTATAACTAGGTCTTTTAAAACCATTGAGGAGTCTCTAATACGATTTTTCTATTCAGTGATCTGTTTGCAAAATAAATATCAACTTTAAAGTGCAAATTTTCATTAAAATCTTAATTTCCAGTTTATATAGGGTGTATGTAATCGTTACGTAGCCAGTCGATTATTTCGTAAATGTAACAGATATCAGTAAAGATTAAACTGATATCGAAACTACGTTACCCAATGAGTAAAATCACATCAATAACTTTTTTAAAGCCAGAAATTTTCCAAACTTCAAACCCTCCCATACTTTAGTACGCCGTTAGTTGTAACTAGTTGTAAGGCTTAAAACTACTTAGAGGGTTATTAATGTGCTTTTACTCATGGGTAACGTACTTTCGATATCAGTTTAACATTTTCTGATATACTTATCTGTTATAACGTGGCTACACTTAACGATTACATAGCTAACGTATTAGTAATCTGTGGATTACATCCTGTATACGTCCCACAGCTGGGCAGCATAGGCTTCCTGTCAGATGAGACGGCTTGGGCTGTAATCGCATCATGACAGCTTCACGCACCGATGAACTACTTCGCTGGTGTACGCAGGTTTCCTAGCGATGTTTTTTTTTACCGAAAAGCTCACAGTGAAAGCAAAACGCGATTACGAAGAATTCAAGAGTGCGGACTGGTTCGATTTCAGTCCTCTACTTGAGAGGCTACAGGTCAATGCCGCAGCTAAGGAAGTAAGGACAGACAGCGTAGCGTTTGAGAAGTTTGAAACCCTAAAAGCTGACTTGCTTTACCTCCCCTCCTCGTTCATAGCTCATTTTAAGCATATTCTTAGAGAAAATCTTTTTATCCTAATATTATAAATGTGAAAGTACTTAACTCTTTTTTGTATGTTACCTCTTCGCACCTAAACCGCTAAACCGTTTTAGATAAAATTTGGTATGCAGATAGTTTGAGACAATAAAAAGGACATAGGATAGTTCTATCCCGGAAAATAGCATAATTCTCGCGGGATAGCGACAAATGAATTCTTCGTAGACGAAGTCGCGGGTTGTTGCCCGTGCTAGGTAGTAGGAATCATTATTTTAGTCAAGGAAATGAAACTCGCAATACAAGAACATGCATTTTAATTATTTATTAATTAACTGTAGGATACAAAACGGTGGTTCAACTTGTTTTTCTGCCAGACTCGTTGCTTTGAGGGAAGTTAGGAGGCGGCTCGGTACGACCAATTCTATATGTTCAGTCTCCCAATACTTGAATATGGGAAGCCAAGTTCAGTTAATAGTCAGAACATTAGAATTACTTACAAAAATACAAAGAACTGCGCATCGTAGAAGTGATATGATAACATTCATCCTTTTTTAAATCCGCAAGCGTTTTGAAAGGAAGAATTCTATCAGTCTCTAACAAAACTGCGGTATGTATACCGCATCAACCGCGGTGGTCTGGCTAAGTGATTTAGTTATACAGGGTGATTCAGGAGACGTGAGCAGGATCAGCCCTACCGGATTCAGTTAGTTATGGCTACTTATCGTACCAGTATAAGTGGGATTAACGTTTACAAAAGCATGGTCACTCTGCAATTAAAATAGTGGTGTTTTACAAAAATATGATTATGCACGATCCATTACCAATTATTGAGGGTATAGGGTTGGTCCAGCTCACGTCTCCCAAATCACCCTGTATTAAATAGAAAATAATCTAACACAGGCATTAGACATTCGTATAAAAAGGTACTGAATAGCAGCAGCCGAAACACTGGCGCATTAGCTTTTATCGCGTACATCAAATCGAAGACTAACTATCCATTGAAAACATGTAAAAGGACGAATATAGGTACGTGATAAACGCTTAAGCAGCGTTTCCACCAGAGATGTGCGAGGATGTGTTGTGAGCAATTATGTTTTTCTTTAACCAATAGAAACGCTTAATTTAGCTCGCCTCGCTCCGCTCAGCTGTTTCCACCAAATATGTGCTGTTTTAGGATGTGTAAATGAAGCGTTTCTATTGGTGAACGCAAAATACACCCTCGCACATTACTGGTGGAAAAGCTGCTTTACGCAAGCAGGGAGGCTACTACGTAAATCGAAGTTCGTGTCGTACCGTCCCTCGCATTCTCGTATTAAATAATATTAGCGAAAGCGGGACGGCAAGATGCGAAGTTCGAATTTTGCACTTCGCAGTATAGGGTCAGAGCCAAGAAACTTAGCTTTTAACGTTTTGTTTGACAATCATCATTAGCGGAGCGTAGCACCCCCAAGACGGATAAGACTTATCACACACATAAAAGCTCTAGCCGAACCGCTAAAAATACACTGACAAATAAAGCGGGGTACGTAATCACATTCAGTTTTACTAAATAAACATTGAAGTAATATTTATTTCATTTAAGGGCAACATAGATGAACATTGATATTTTATACTGTGATAGGTATATAAGAAGATAATCAATTTTAGATTTATATTATAATAAAAATGTAACAAAATAGATAAAAGATAGAAAAGGGATTTTTATAAACGTCGTTTTATATCCAGACATTTTCATCACAGCGATAAATCAGCTTTGTTGAACTCCTATATATTTTTATATAGGTAGGTACTTATCGTAAGTTTAACTAAATAGAAATAGCTACCTAAATATTATTCTGAGATTAGCCACAGAAAGATCTGTTGAGCAATGAGATCATATTATGTGCCTCTCTTCAAAGACAATTGTTAAAAAAAATTTCAATGTTGCATATTTAACTTCAGTGATTTGATATTCATTCAAGGTCATGGAAACTATACAGAAGGGCTCAGATGTATTTGAGAGGACTAACACAGTGAACTTTGTACATGTACAGGGAGGAATGTTGAGAGATATCAGTGGGGACAGTTACCAGAACGGACGCCGCTACGAGAATGACCTATGAGACTTAGCTCTCAACCTCCCACCCTGCATCAGAAGCAGTAAAAACGTATAGCTTTGAGCTGTTTACTTCCTGCAACAATAATTAATCAGCATCTGGGCGACATAGCTTCGCTCGGCGACTTTAGAATTTGTCGTGACGATCTTAAGAGAAGTTAATTTTTCGTGACAAGACCTATTTAGGTCAACCTGGGTAGTTGACAGACGTTGAAAGACTAACAGTTCACAAAAAGTCGTATAAATGTACGATTAATTTATGCGTGACTACGAGTATCGATATCTATGGATCGAAGCCACGAATAATCGATAGAAAGTTTCAAGCGTTCAAAATCACCCAGGGTATAATAAGACACAAGTGTGTATTGATTCTTATTAAAAAAAATTAACCTTGCAAGACCCATCATACACTAAATGTACGATCAAAGACTTCATGAAAGAATTCATGAGCCACCATGGAACCTTTTCAGTGGAAAAGTCATTACGCTTTTACTTGGTAATTAATGCGATGGCACTATGACGTTTACTGTGAAACGGTTCTATGGTTAAAGTCTTTGACCGTACTAAAAAGAGTATTATAAGAAAAAACTTAGTGGGATTGAATTTTGTCTTTTTAAACACATTTATACTTATTTTGGGTCCTGCGAAGAATATGGTTCAATTCTTTGGCGCTTTGCATAATAGGTAGCATCAATGAACGATCTTCTACCTACTGTCTTAGCATTGCGCTACAGTCGTAATTTTCTTATCATCGCACAGTCAGGTCAAGATTAAACCGGTCTATAATTTTGAGGACTTAACGCAACTATCGTGGATATAGCTTTCCATTGTCGGCAAATCTGTAAACAACTTTTATAGTTTTATGTTGTTAACCGCAGTGAAATGAATAGAAAAATAAACTATAGGCAATGCACATATTTACACTGAACAAATCTTACTATAATCTCTTATATGAATTTATCAGCTCTCAGAGCAATCATTATGCTTTCACGTCGTAAAAAATGTTTAACTAATGTTAACTTGTAACAAGTCAACGTTTACTACACAGTAGATGCATATTAGGTACTAGTAGGCTACAGATTTTTTAAAGTAGGAAGTTGAAAAATTTGTAGTTAAAACTACGTAGACAAAATATATATTAATTTAAGGCAATAATATATATTTAATTCATCAGTGTCGCCGAAGGTAAACTGTTTTATCAAGGATTCATATATTGAAAAACCTAACTATATACACTAGCACATTAAAATAGTTTTAATTATTCTACGTACGAAATTATATTTAATGCTAGAGAAATTATGTGTTTAATTATTATTACTTATTAAATCTACAGTATTTATTATTAGTATATAATTAGATTACAGACATGCATATTAAGGCATTAAATGCAATTAATAAAAAAAATAACAAATCAAAGAACGCTAAACGTCCATGCTTATCTAAAGCTCGAAACTTAACAAGTAAACCTTAACTGTTAACAGTCTTACGATGGAAATACGAATTTGCAATGGTTGAGTAAAAAAACTATTTACTTCTACAAAAGTAAAAAAAAATACAATAAAGTATCAATGACACTATTTTTTTTTCGAAAAGTAAGTACATATACTATTTCAAAGTATTGGTTTCAGATGGTTTTTTAATAGTAAAGCATTAACCGTATGTATGTATGTAATCTACACTAGTCTCTTGTATCAAATAATGCCGAAAATAATGATAAAAAAAAACGATAGCCTTCATTTACGCACACTTCGATGCCTTAGCATACGAAATGTTAACTTTTTAAACACAAAATATTAAAAAATTGAAGTTTTCAATCCGCATTGAGCCGAGTTGGAATGGTAGCTCAAACCAAAGCTCAAACCCTCTCATTGTGAGAGGTCTGTGCCCAGCAGTGGGATAGCGACGATGATGATATCAAACAACAAATATTCTTTTGCTCGATGGAAAGGCTCAGACAGCCTGTATTACCAATTCTACTTAATGTAATAATTCTAGGCAATATACCCCAAGGACTACGTTCAAGTAAATTATAAGTAGTATTGTAGAAAAAATAGGTGCTTTGATAAAAAAAAAATTACTAATTTTGTTGATTTCGTAATTCTCTGATCGTACTCGTTTGCCAATGCTCACGCGTAGGGTTAAAGTTTCTATCAAATTGGTCGCTATCTATAAAATATACGTAATTATATACAATGAACAATGAAAATTGAAAATCATCTAGTATTATAACTTCACAATCATACAATTACTTCTAATGCTAGGTACTATTTTTTTTAATTATTGATTTACAATTAGCATAGCTAAAACTTGTGAAACGCAATTACTAGGAAATAGCGTAACGTAATATATCTATAGAATATTATACATTACAAAAATCGGATGTATTTATTTACTTACCTACATACAGTCGAAGAAACTGAAACACGCACCAGGGCGGAACGTTTGTGCTACAAATGTCATGTTGACATCCCATACATTTGCCAAAGAAATCATAGCTACAATGCAGTGTAGGGCGTAGTTAAACACATTTTGAAATCTAGATTACGATTACATGTAGTTAACTACAAGTAATCTTAACTACAGATAGTTCAACTCAGTTGTGCGCGCGGCCCTATGTGTGCGTGCGCCTGTAAATATACAACTTTCACGTGACGCGGCAGTCGTCGTCCGAGCAAGAAGTGTTCTTATCGCTTTACCCACACATAGGGCCGCGCGCACAACTGAGTTGAACTATCTGTACGAGTAGTTAAGATTACATGTTACCTAACTACATTAATAAGTTATAACTACTTTAGTTCTAAGAATATTTTGTTTTGCTTTCCGATCACTGAAAGTCGGTCAAATATAACTTGCAAGATTTGACCCACATACACAAATACATTGCAAATAAAAGCTTGTAAGCTTGTAAAAAAAAGAGACGGTTGATTTTCATACAGATTGAGAAACTTGGCTTATTTAGGTAGATCTGTTATCTGTGGTCGTTTCAATTGATATAATCGTTTTGTACTTCGCTAAGTATGTAGTCAGAAAATGTAATCAAGTAACAGTGATTGCAACTACAATTTGTAGTTAGTAACCGAAATTTTTAACTACACTACTGTTATTTTTGTAATCTCTTGCTGAGATTACTAACTACAAAATATAACCGCAATCAGTAATCTGTATACTTCGTTTTTTTAGCATTAGAAAGAAGGTAAGCGATCTTGACGTGTCTTTTTATTGAAAAACACTTTTGAAAAATAAGTCACAGCAAAGAGGAACAATTAGCAAGGACATATGATCATTTATATATGCTTTTGGTATCATAAGTAATAGTTTCAGTTTTTTTAAAAACGTTTTTCAATAAACAGACTCGTCAAGATTGTTTACCCCTTTTCTAATGCTAAAAAAAACGAAGTATAGTTAGGTTACATATTGCTCAAAACTGTTATATTGTATATGAAAAGGTATGTGCTTCAGTTTCCTCGACTTTACAATGCAAAAATCAAACGGAAATTACAACATGTGCCAACCAATCGGAATGTGGTGTCAGGCGCAATAAGAAACAAGCGAAATGTATCGCGGTCATCAAGTGATACAGATGTAAATCACTTGGTATGGAATGCTTAAAATGCCAATGTATAAGTGAGCGCTGCTGTACTATCAAAACTTGGTACGATAACAATCACAATTACAACCCTGCAAATTTGATTTTTAAATTCAGTCGAGACCCAACGCGAATAGGTCAAGAGAAGGGCCCGTTTACACGTCGCAGAAATAAATCATGCTGATTACATTGCAATGCGGGGACAAAAGCATGCAAGTTATGTTGAGTTCGACAGAGCCCCGCAATATAATGCTATTCACATGAATTTACACGGCCTCTACACAACAGCTCCTAAAGATGAGTGTCCACCAGATGATGCGAAACTCGACGTTCATTTTACCTGTGCAATCCAGATGTACACTTGAAAACTAGTTTGCTAATGTCGTTCGGAACTCGAAACAAAAGATCTTTTTTCTTTTTCATTAGAATCTTCCGGAAATCGAAGAAACTGATGAGTCCCGAGCGACATTGACATTCTGCTTGTACTGTACTATGGTGAAAATTGTCAACATTCATTTTTAATCATAACTACATTAATGAAGTAATTTGGCCGGGTACTACAGAAACTTGAAAATTCTTTATAAGCGAGACTGTCAGAACCAAAGGGCCTAACCTTCAAGATTTGAAAAGAACGTTATCGCAAAAGTTTTACAATTATTTCCCTAAGGTTAGGCTTTTCTTCTGATGACCTCAAATAAGAACTGTGTATTTCAGTCAAAATAAACTGCAGTCGAGGAACGAAAGAAACCCGAGGCGCATGACACATGTGCAGTAAATAGCGACTTTAATCGGGTCTTTCTTCCGTTATAATTAAAATGTAATGTTGTCAATTGCGAAGGTAAGGACGCGAGCATTAGGTCGGAGCGGTCGTTATTGGGTGTCGTCACGCATGCAATGCCCATAGGCGGCGGCGTCGAGAACCAACTGCAGCGAGCGGCGCATCGCGCAGAGACGCGTCACCAGCCTGCTGCTTGAGATCATCATGCCCTGTCAAACACGACAAATCATCACAATACATCAAGCCTTGCCGAACACAACACAACGGATGATGCGAGAGTTCGCTTTGTACTGTCAACCTATTAGTGCGGTCAAATTCTCGGTTTAAACATATAAGAACGGTGTATATAAGAAGGTTCGTGGTCAGCCATGAAATGGTTATAACGTCATCATATAGTAGACCATGGATTCTTAAAAGGCTTTCAGGGGAGTAGTGGAAGTAGAGAACGTTCAGAGAAAAATAGGACGCGTTATTTATTTAGTAAAAGAGAAGGGGGTGCCTTAGAAAAAACCTCGAAAGGGAGTGGTGGGTAAAAAAGGTCTAGAACCTATGGTATAGATGAGGCAAAGATGATCGAACTGGACGTAAACAGGCAGCGGCGCGTCGAGCGTTATTTCTGTGTATTGTGCTTCTTGCCAGGCAATTAATAAGTGGTGAATGCTTCGGCCGAGTAGTAAACAGAAAACGTGCTCGTCGTTTTACTGCCTGCTGGCGGCTAGAACGCTACCTTAAAGTCATCGAAGTCTATGCATGCTGCCTTAACTAGGTAGCAATAACCCATTACCCCGGATTTCTAATAAACCCCTTCAAGGACAAGTATCATTGGTCGACAACTCTGTCGACATAAAACGTACTCCCCACGAACAGCGAATAGTGAATCCCGAATGCAGGCTCCATGGCATGCGTTATGGAAATTTCCCGTACCTCGCATGCGGGTTCTATCGACCAATGGAAACGGTTCCCCGAATGCGGGCCTTATGGCATGCGATATGTAAATCTCTCGTACCCCACATTAGGGCCCTATCGACCAATGAAACTGAGCCTTCACAATAGTCTCAGCTGAATCTCACCTTTAGTTCGGGCGCCAGGGGCAGGCTGGCAATGAGCCACCACAGCCAGTCGGGCCCATCAGGGTTTTTCCACCATTCCTCATCAGTGTACGGCATCTTGCCAAAAGCCCGCTCGATTTTTGAACGCACGGAATATTCCAAGTTCTTTATCCATACGCAAGCTTTGATGCCGACTTCGGTGCCGATCAGCCGCAATATTTGTATAGTGTTTGGGTCTGTAGGTACTTTATCAGTCAGCATTTCTACTCTCGCAAGGCACCTAAAAATAAAAAAAAACAATGTTTCATTGCCAATGCTGTCGTTTTGTATTCGCTTTTGGCGCTTTGCAGGTGACGATCATTTCGAGAGCCCTATTGCAATAAGCAACTCGAACAAATTTAATTAGAAATTAAATAGGATTCTCGCTATGTGTTACACTTTTTTTTTCATTTTATAGACAAATTTGAAATGTGAATAAAGTTTATACTGGACCACCTCAAAGACATTCCACACTAAACGTCATTGAAATCGATTCACAGGAGGCGAAGAGATAGACTTCTAACATACAAAAAAACTGTCAATTCCTTTTTTATGTTAGTTAATAATGTTATCTCACTTTACTCACCCATCCATGATTCTTTCTACAATTTTGAACCGCGAAATACCAATCGTCGATAAGATTATCCGCCCGTCATGGCATTCCACGCAGTCGCGTACTTCTAGCATCTGTAAAAAAACAAAAAAAAACTGTTTTTGCAAGCGTTTTGTATAAAAGGCGAGAGTTGCTGCTGCGAGTGTTTTTGTGTTTGATCATGCTAATGTCAAATTTGTTGTTAGGGCTATGCATAAATTACGTCACACATTAAGGGGTTCTGGCGACTTCTGACACAAGAACAAAATAATTGTTATTTTTATAGTAATAAGTGTAACAAGGGCACTGTCTGAAAATGATCAAAATTGTTGGTGGGTAAATATTCCGCGTTTTTTATCCTCATTACCGTTTCGGCAAGTATTATTCTAAGAGATGATAGGTTTAAATCTTTATAACATCTAAAGACAATAGCGATGCTAAATCTAATTCTCGCGACACGTCCTTCCGTTGTTCTAATAAACGTGGGATGGCAATGATGTTTAACCGAGTGGTCAAAACAATCGATTATTGGTATGAAGTATATTACCGTGCCGTAGTCGGAGTCGGAGTGGTCTTCGTTCCGCGCCACCATGCCAAGACGCCGCGTGCCGGATTCCAGAATTCTCCGGATGAACACGCGGTAGCGGGGATCCGATATCATGAGCGGACAAGGCACTCTAAAATTGTAATAATGTTATGATTAGTAATCCAAGGAGTATGCGCATCTACCTATAAGTAGCGAAGTTTGTATATTGATTGATGGTAGCATCTCTCGTTGTCCTTATAGGTGCCCTGTACAATAGCCGTATACATAGACTAAAGAGATTACACTTTAGAATAAATGATTTATAATAGTTAAAAAAACGCATCAAAAACGATCTATACGTTTGGAAGGTATAATGCCACAGAAAGATACACACAATCATGGCGGTCAAACTACCCTCCTCCTCCTACCCCAACCACCACCCAACACCCAACTTCATTTTTTGAGCTGGTGGTTAAAAACTACAGGACAGGATGGTCCAAAATGTGCTAGTGGGAATTTATAATGGCAACAATAATATGAATCTGAAAATATGTGAGTTTGTATGTTGATTAAGACAATCATTACTAAAAAGGTTGGATGGATTTGGATTAAATTTTGAATGGAGATAGATTAAGTATTCTCTGAGTAACAATAGGTTAGAATGAATTAGGAAATAAATGTAGGTTAGTAACTCTATGCGGACTAAGTTGCGGGCAGAAGCAAGTGTAATAATGTTTCTAAGCTTACTTAGGAAATGCAGTAACACAGACGAATACCGGTACGACGCTGGGATCGAGCGGTGGCGGTGAGTGCAGAATGTTGATAGAAGCTAGCGCCGCGCATACAAATTGCGTTTTTTTCGTCTGAAACATACACAAGTAGAAATATTAAAAATTCTATTTAATACATCGTTACGTTTGAAAATTAAATCACAGATAACTTTTATCTTTCATAAGTTTCAACTTTTATAAGAGTAACGTGACAGAACGTGACTAATTGACAGACTACGCAAAGCTTAAACCAGTATAGTATAGCTGGTTTTAAAATTTAGTGAACATTTTCCTTGAGGTCTATAGATGTGCGCAAAGAAGAGATTTTACAAAATTGCCATGAAATAGAGAGCTGGCTAATTATTTATTATTCCACGGGAGCGAAGCCGCAGGATTAAGCTGTTATTTATGTAGATATTTTTAACCTGAGAACGCATCTGCTGCTATCTGCCGGTTCTTTTTAGCGATAAGACAGCCTGTTGTTTAAAAATACTTTTAATCTTCTTGTGTTGTCTTCACTTCTATTGTATCAAAACAATTATATTCTTGAAAAATGCTACGATAACTCCGATCTCCGCTAACGCTGACTATAAACACCTGCAGTTCATTTATATATAAACTAGCTGTTGCCCGCGGCTTCGCTCCCGTTCCAGGTTTTTTTTTAATTTCTTTAACACAAACCTTCTCCTGACAATAACGAATAGAACAAATAATAATTATCTAATTTGATGCCGCTGTGCCGCTGTTCGGAAGTTATCCGTGTACATCCATTTCGGCGAATCTTTATTTATACTGCCCTCCTTAGCCAAAAGACGCTATCTAAAAAAAAAACGCTTTTTAGTTATTTATACCATGCGATGCAGAATGTCTTAAGGTACACAATGGTATTTACAACTCAATGTTTTTTTTGCGATTGCGCCTTTTGGCTTAGGGAGAAGGGCAGTATAAATAATCGCCGAAATGGATGTACACGGATAACATTCAAACAGCAGCATCCTGGAGTGTATATAGATATGAAATAAACGTTTTGATTTTGTTTTTTGACTGACCAGTGCGAGATTGAAGTTTTCGAGGTCCCTCATACATAGCGGGCACGTTCTCCGATAGTCCATGGAGTGCTCGATGCACCGGCGGCAGTAAGTGTGGCCACAGGGCGTGGTGACGGGCGCGACCAGGGTGTCTCGGCACAGCACGCACTCCAGGTCGCTGGAAGTCAGCCAGGACTCTGCTGCCTGCTGGCCCACGAAGCCGCTTACTTCGCGCGCTACTAACTCCGGCTCGCGATCCTCTAGCAGTATCGCTATAGTCTGCAACCAGAGAATATCTAATTGTACTATCTATACTTTATTTTTTAAGATAAACAATAAACAAAGCAGTCTTGTTAAGTTGAAGGTTGAAGGTTGCTTTCATCAACATAAGATTATCCTCTTGATAAGCGATTAATTAATAAGACAGCAAAACAATATTTACTTTCAGGTAGGTATACCAAGTATGTCGCCAAGAAATTTTCTTGTCTTATGAAAATATTCTGATGATAAATTCAGTCGTATTGGTTGTTATACACATTAAAAAAAATAAGAAAAATATGTAGTAATTGTACCGTCCCATAAGCACATGCATGGCGTTTTTTATTCACGCCACACGTGTTTATATCAATACTAATGCAATACATGCTACTCGTATATGGAATGGATGTTCTATGGAATGAAAAACATGCAATGTGCAAAGGCCCTAAATGCAACAACGCACTAAGCGGTTAGCCATGAGGTGTTAGTGCTCCCTCCCTCTTCAGAGTATCGCTTGAGAAAGAGACGGTGCGCTAAAACCGCGCAGCTAGCTGAATGGTGCGTACTCGTACGTAGCGACGAGGCACCGACCTGCACTAGCAGTCTCCTGGCGAGATAGAAGTCTGTGCACGTGGCGGCGCGGGCGAGGTGCGCCGCTGCCTCCAGGTAGCACTGCCGCCGGATCAGCTCGCAGGCGTGCAACACACGAGCCTGAAGGATACAATTCGTCAACAGCCAACCCAATAGGGATGCTCACTCAAACATGACTAATCCTAGGTTTGACCTGTTTGCAACTACTGGGATTTTTGTTCAGTGAGCGTTTCTGTGACGCGGACTAGTTGGTGCTAGTATCGTGAGGCCCGTTTGACGACTTTGACATTTGCGTCTCGTTTGTGATTGGTTAAATAAATAAATGAGCCAATCGCAAGACTGTAATGTCCAACGGATCTCGCGATGCTAACGCCATCTGGCGATATTTCGTTGGCACTGCGGATAAGCGGGGGAAAAATACCAGTAGTTGGCACTAAATGCCGCGGGTGTGAATTATTGGCACTGAGGTCAGTATATAGAACTTTTTTTTTCACTTCCACAGTACGAATAACAAGGAAAAATTCAATATTTCGCAATGCAAACAAAGAGGTGCAGACAACAAGGAGTAGTCCAAATACTATGTGTTCCAAATAACGTAAGAATTGAATTTGCCGACTCTGTTTAATTAGCTAATTGTTCTTTCAAACTATATTATTGGATATAACTTGACTAAAGGTTTAGATCTTTCTGTAAATCGAGTTCAGCCGATGGAGTTCTAAGCAGGGAGGAAGAATTAAAATAAAATGAACAATTTAGGTAACATTTTATACTTCCTAAAGTCCCTGATCATAAAACGAAGGTTAAAACGTAATATTATTTAGAAGTTTTTGTTTTATAAACTGTCCACAATGAGTTGGAGAGTGAGACAACATGACATTTTAATAGTCCTAATGTTATTTGGCACAAATAGTAGTATATAAGCATGTTTAGTGGAGCATTATCGTGGGTAAAAACGGAAATACACATAAATATATATTTCCGTTCCGCTAAATACACCGGTGTTTACAGTAACACCCATTGTGACTCTTCAGTTTAAAGTCAAATTGATTGGAAGAAATCATTTCCGTTTCGGTCGTCATAATATGCGGCGGCAGACAAAGTTTTATGGCGAAACATCCCCATTGCAAAACAGTTTATATCATACGTCGCATTACGTGTATCAGCAATGAATAAAGACAAACTTACTTATATAATGTGTGTAATCGCTTAGGCAAGTAACTCTCATATAAAATCTCACTTCATCTGTATCCCACGGGCATTTTGCATTTTCCAAGGTTACAAAGTTACCTTGATAAATAGGGATCATGTGACTTCACTTTAGTGAAATATTCGCATAGAATCCGTTTCGTAATGCAAGAGCTCACACAAAGGGAAACAAAATTAACCTCTTTATTTTATAGAACATTTTTTATCATGATTACTATGTATACAAGACTAATTCAGATAACTTTTGGACTTTTGGCCAACCTCTATTTGGGGTGAAATCCATACTAATATTATAAATGCCAAAGTGTGTGTGTTTGTATGTTTGTGTGTTTGTATAAATAAATATCACGGGACAATTCACACCAATTGACCTAGTCCCAAAGTAAGCTTAGCAAAGCTTGTGTTATGGGTACTAAGCAACGGCTAAATATAATTATATAGATAGATACATACTTCAGTACATATTAAACACCCAAGACCCGAGAACAAACACTGGTATTTTTCATACAAATATCTGCCCCGACACGGGAATCGAACCCGGGACCTCAAGCTTCGTAGTCAGGTTCTCTAACCACTAGGCCATCTGGTCGTCTTGTATGTTTCTATGTTTGTCCGTCACGTCGAACGGAGCGACGGATCAAAGTGATTTCTGACATAGAGATAGTTTATGGGCCAGAAAGTGACATAGGCTACTTTTATTCCGGAAAAATGCAGAGTTCCCGAGGGAACAGCGCGCGATAACCAAATTCCACGCGGGTGTAGCCGCGGGCAAAAGCTAGTTTGTGTATATTTTTGTAACCGATCAAGTCAACTTCTAAATTTGTTTGGAGACTGCTTAGGTCTAGGTTAGAAGTCAGCTTGATCGACTGACAAGTTTCAATTTTCGTAGACCATTTAGCACGAAAGTTGAAGTCGCGTTAAATACACCTAAAAGTTAATTTACAAAAGGATAAAGCCACGCACAAGGTTTAAAAATCAACTCATTCCGTTTTCATTAGGCAACAAGAACAAACAATGTTAAAATCGCCAAGCAAACACAAATTTATAATATTTGCCAAAAATACAAAGTAGATTAGAATTAAAATAAATATTAACATGATGATCGCCATGCTAAATGTTAGTTCACTTGCAGATAACGACACCATACAGCCTTGTCTTTAATTTATACTTTAGTGTTGCGTCGTTTGTGAAGTGTGCAGGACATACTGTACCTTTGCTGGGTCAAACCCATCGATTACATGCTAAAAATTACGTAGCAGTAAGTTGCAAAACTAGCAATAACTAATATCGGCCGTCATGAATGTGTGATATGGAGGCTGACGCTAGTTTTTCAAAATGTAAAGCGGGATGGCAAGGATTCCGTTAAACTCGCAAAATTTACCTGCATAATAAGTTTTTTATGAAAAATTATCCTTTTCAATAAATTATTTTTTGTTGATGGTACTTGATTATTGCATTATCAACGGAGCTCTAATATACGTGCAACAAATTTCGATCATTCGAGCCATTGTATACTTCGTTTTTTTTGCATTAGAAAGAAAGTAAGCGATCTTGCCGCATCTTTTTATTGAAAAACACTTTCGAAAAATAAGACACAGCAGATAAAATATGTAGCAATTAGCATGGTATCATAAGTAATAGTGTTTTTTTTAAACGTTTTTCAATAAAAAAGTCTCGTCAAGATTAGTATTAGTAAGTAAAATGGAGTTACAAAATTTGATTTTATTGTAACGAGTGAAGGTAAGGATTACAAAAATACTAAGCAGTTGCGAGCTAACAGGAGTCCTTATGAAGTTAATTCCTCTCGCAGCAGAAATCTCGCGGAAGGATCGTGCCTAGCTCTCCGTCACGCGTTCATGACTAATGTCAATAACTTTATAAGCGTATGTTTGATATGGAAGTGGCAAAAAGGTGTGAAGTTCACCTGAGGGGTCATTGGCAAGCGCGCCGGCACATCGGGCGCGGAGAAGCTATCAGGAGAGATGGTAAGCGAGACGCGAAGGCCACGCGACAAGCGTTGTGCAACTGTACGGCGGCGTGCCAATGCTTGACAATTCTCTGTTGATTAAAAAAAAAACCTGGTGAGAATGCGCAAATCAATAAACTAACTAAAAATCGCAGAGCATGATAAATATTTTGATTTATTGTGGAACGCGCGATCAATAATGAGGTAGGTACTTGTTATTGGCGATAGTTACGCTTATCCCGTAGTCATTTAAATTTACCAAAACTGCGGGAGTTATTCGAAGGGCATTTATATTACGGTGCAACTACCGTACATTTTTCTTTTCTCTTTTTTTACGATTATACCTAGAGCCATCCACGAAGGCGCGTGATTTTATCAAAATTAGACATGAAAGAAATTGTAATAAGAACCACGGCACGCGACATCGTGGATGACTACCTATAACTACTTAATTTTTTGTTCAACTCAATAAGTCTTTTCATCAAAAATGACAATTCACTGCAAGTAGGCCCGAGTCAAAATAAAAGTAATGGCTTTTATTTTCAAAATATTTCGTAGCATTGCTTAACCGTAGCTTAACCTGTAGGAAAGTACATGCGGTTCTATAAGCGACGCAATACGAGCATGGCATTTCGTACGAAAATCATTTCACAACTAAACTCAAGCAAAAAACGCAATGTCGCGTTGCGCATCTTTTGATGGTTCTCACATTAGGCCGCCGAATCCAATTACTTGTACGTAGGTGCTGGTGCAAAATGTATTATGAAGTTGTAATTGTAAAAGCTTTATCGAAACTAACAAAATTTCATGTTTTGCGGTCGACTCAAATAAAGTACAAATAATATTCACCACCAGGAATTGGCACCATGTGTCATAATATACAGCAGTAATGCTAGCAGCAGGATGCTTCAAAAACAGTCTGCATGGGTACGACAGCAAATATCGACTTAGCAACATTTCGCTAGGACGTAGGTATTATTCAGGCCCAATTCGTCTCTGACATTTGCCCGATTCGCATAAAACAATTACATAACTCGTAATGGAGTCAGAGTTGTGTTTCATTATGTAACGCTCAGTTCAAGGTACAAGCGCAGAGCGGTAGGTACTTTTGATTCGAACTGGACTTATTGGACTGCTATGGTTATGTCACACAATTATTGACGAATAAGCAATACCCCAGTATTACACAATGAGAATTTGTTAGTTAAATTAAGTTTGTGGTGCTTCTGTACTCAAGTTTTTCTTAAAGTAACTAATCCTACTTCAACAACATTTCAACCGCTTTCTTTATTTTAATCAACCTTTCTGTGAGTTGTAGTAAATTACGCAGTAAGAATTTTTGATGAGTAGGGAAAAAGGTTGTCTCAACATTCCCGTTAACAGTTTCCGATATCCTTTTCGGCGCCAAGACGAATGTCAAAGCACTCGGTCTGGGAACTATCAATACGTTACTTTGCGGAGTTCCATATCTTAGCTACGTTTATGCAAGAAGTGTGTGTTCATGCAGTTGCTCCACCTCCACACTGTAAGAATACACACAAATCACACAAACCCTCTATCACCACCACCACACTACACTGACGCGTTTCGAACTCAACCACACCTCATCTTCAGAGCAACACAATCGTTCACCATGCTACCAGATGTTGCACTTTCTAAGTTTACATCCGATTTATCCTCGAGAACATAATCAACGGGTACAGGACTTTCTACAATTCGCAACTATTCTTCAGTAGGTATTATTACAGTGGTAATACTTCAGGTTTAAACAACATTTGGATACTATTAATCTCACAATTTGCGTATATAGGTACTTTTTACTATTTATAAATATTTTTGATATGCACATAAAAATATTGACAACAAAATCACGTATGGAAACTATGGTAAACATGGCGGCCACAGGGCCACCATGACATCTCCAATTGTCACTTCATTCGGCATCTGGGGGGCTACCACGAAATCTGAAAATTAAAGTTCGGATCGTATTGTCCCTCTGACTCTCGTATTAAAAATTACAAGCGTCAGCGGGACGGCAAGTTACGAAGTTCGAATTTTGCACTTCGTAGTATGGCCTGACGTTCGGATTGATCGAATGCTTTCTATACTCGTGGTAATTTTAGTTCTTGAGTTTTTGTTTCCTATTAAGTTTTCTGTTGCCGGTACCCATTTAAGGTCAAAATAAAAACAAGATAATAAGAATATATTTTTAGTGCATGGGTTGGTTACGTCTGGAACGTCACAATGATAATGACACTTGTGACAGTGACATTCGGCCATCTTTGGTAACTTTATTTGAATCTAAATACGGCGTTGAGAATATAATAATACCTTCTACTGTAGTGCCTATATTTACCTACTATGCAACTGAGCCCCTTCTTGACAAAAATCAAATATTAGTAATTCAGCTAAGCATAAATAATTCGAACAACCCAGTTGCTGGTAACCTTGAGAAGTTTGTGTTAACTTCTTATCTTTTTTGGTAGTTCGAGACCATCTGCTAATAATACGGTACTAATAGCGTAAAATTAGACACGGTTTCTGTTTATTGTCTGTTCCGTCATCATTTAGCCAAGACAAGTTTTAACATTGCATGTACATTAAAAGTTATGTATTAGTCAATGTTCATTTTATGTGATCGTGTCTTGACGAGTCATTATAATATGGTATCTAACGTAATAAATATTGCTAATGATAGAAGCGGCCCTTAATAATAAGGGTTAACATAACGAGATTCAATTGGGAGTACGTAGGCGAAGTGAAAAAGCCATTTCACTAGAGATGCTAGGTCAAGGCGTGGAATTAACATTAATTAAAACGTTTAAAAGTTCTTCGTGCTCACGTAAGACCCCTCTGACCGCCTACCGCTAATGATTTGGCCACAGCGTCACGCTTGAGAATGCTATCATTCAAGTTCGTTGCCGACATAGTTTAATATGTATTAAACAATGAATAACCAATAAAGGTAGAGAGAATATCGGCATTTGCTCGTAAATATTTTAATGCCACCCACACGACACATTAAGGACATGTGTGTAATAATAGTTTTATGAGCCAGTTAAAAGGGACCAAGAGCTCTCAACCGGTCTTGGTGACCCATAAACTGGAACTGAAGTCTAGGTAGCCGAGCGAGTTGGGAGAGCTATCCTGGGGGTGCGGGGCGCGGGGCGGCATATTCGCGACGAACTTGTTACTGCGCAGTTGCACGCAGCTCTGGGACTTAAATCTGACTTTACTACGCAACTTAATTGATTTTAACTCTCTTGTAGCCGATTTTTTTTTTCTAAAACAAACTTCCATAACAGTTTCCATGATTGTGTAATTAATTATACAGTACTTTTGTAATTTATAGTTTACAGGGCGTCCTTTATGCAAAGGCTTTATATACTCGTAAATACAGCGTAACTTTATGGAAGCTTTCAATGTTACCACGGGGGTTGCTTTCATGCTCTTGTACATATTAGAAAAGTCTGTCGTAAACAGCGAATTGTTCATGGGTGTTTTATTAGTGAGTAGATACCTTACACCAAAACTTTTATGAATCATCTCGTGGGCGTGCTGTACTTTAGACGAGTAACGTAACCTGCGACCCGGTGCGGCCAGGAGGCGCTCTCGAT
Organism: Choristoneura fumiferana; assembly: GCF_025370935.1. Classification (NCBI taxonomy): domain Eukaryota; kingdom Metazoa; phylum Arthropoda; class Insecta; order Lepidoptera; family Tortricidae; genus Choristoneura; species Choristoneura fumiferana. The sequence continues at coordinate 31,214,513 of NC_133472.1, forward strand.
TGCTTCGCTTACAATGTGATTACATAACAGCTATGTAACAAATGGACGATTTACATAATGGCTTTGTCAGTAAGCTATAATAGCGGGGGAGGACTGCGCGACTTTACTTTAGTAGGTAATTTGAAAAGTGCTACACCTTCATTACTTGGCCGGTCGTTAATCAAAAACGCGAGAAAGATGCGTCTCGAATGCAACACAAATGCGTTCATCAAAGAAGGTCGTTCACCCTAGCTAGACTAATCAGAGGGGCTGATTCATGTCAACTCAACGTCGTGTCACTCCTAAGAATGATGGCCCTTGCTTTCAGTACTAAGTATGACTTGACATTATAAATACAAATATATACGTAGCTGAATGTGTCAGAGACATTTTTTAAGGGTGACGTAGTGCGAGTCTAGATAAAGAGTGAGCGGAGTCATGTTGTTCAATGTCAGAGGGGCATTCACACGTAAACATTATACCTAAATAGAATACGTTACAAATCACCTTTACACTTTTGTAGCACCTATCATACGTCGTGGTTGTTAGTTAGAAGCCGCTCAAATATCATTAAGGTGGTTAATACAAGGCAAAAAAAATAAACAAGTTTTAGGGGCTGTGTCAGTCATCGCTGACCGTCGGTCGAGCACTGTTTCCAGCCTAATATTCTTGTTAGTAATCCCCTTCTTACGCCCCTTAATGCACAATGCACTATTTCTTCAGTATATTTATAATTTCCTAGGATCTTTCTTCTGAGGGCCCAGCCTAACGTTCTTGGCGAAATATTTTATTCATTTTGTACAACTTCTCTAAAGTGAGCATTAAGTACAAAGATTATTTTATCGAAGAAACCGCAAAACTATGTAGCTCTTTTAGTTAGGAATAATTGACACCTTTAAGTGCAACAGTAAGATTATGAATAATAATCACGAGGTCTCCGAGTGTACCGCACGACAAACATACTTTTTGAAAGCCTTCGACAGCCAAACCGAATTATCGTAATACCTACACTAAGACGAATAAGCGTTCATAAAATTAATCAATAACGTTATCGAGCATATACATAAAACATGCATAGTATTATGAATATTATATACGTAAATAGATAAGCTACAGGTGAAAACACGATATTTATTTCTTGGCGCATACACTGACCTTGTATAACTCTGCCGAGAATTGCGCAGACAAAGTCATGGAGTAGCTGCCCTCTGACAGGTGGTTGCTCCGTTGCTCTCAAAGCAACCCTACGGAGAAAGAAATAAAACTTACCATTCGATAATGATCGATCATTTTAATAGTATGTTAAGAAAAACACCTACCACCATTATACTGAGGCGTCATACAGTGGCCTTTTTACATAAATATAAATAGGTGTTTATTGAATATCAATAGGGTTCCTAATTCAATTCCCAATTTCAATGTTGTATTGTGTTGATAACGTCGCAACAACAATATAAAAAAACATTGTTGCACGTCGGCCATGATCTATTTAAATTTCAAACAACTCAATATCGATTGACGCGCTCAACCGTGAGATATGGTTATTTTATACGTGAAAATGTACACGATACCCATTATATTTATTATATTTATACCCATGTCTTATGGCTGCTCTACGCTCGCGCTTTTCCTGTTATATCTTTAGTCAAATTTTACTTACAAATTTATCCAATGACCTACCTACAGAAATAATCCAGATATAAAACATGTAAATCATATTGTGCCAAAGAAAATATTACTTAAAAATGTACATAGTATTTTTCTCAGACTGATACTAAATATGTACCTAGGTAAACTCGTCGGGACAAGTCGTGAACTAATTTGATATTGATTGTGCTCGTCCAAATACGTGCTAATGCGTAGGCCTAAGGTGTTAATTCGTAACCCGAGAAAGGTTTTAATACGGCCCGCCAACGTACCCTCAAGTATATTTATGATTTTATAGGAATTATATTGTGTGTACGCGAGTTTTACTCGTAGCATCGCCATTAAAAGGAAGTTTTTTTTTAAATATTTCAAGACTTAAAATCCCTTTTGCTGTTGCCATAACTTTCGTAAAATTGTTGACATTAAAACTGGGTAGAAATGTTGGCCACCCAAGTTTAGACTACTCAACAGGCGGGGATGCGTTGGTAGAGGTCTTTGGTCTCTCTAGAGTCTAGACCGTTTAATTAAAGAAAGGATCACTTACCTCGACGATTGCTTGTTGGCCAGTAACTTTCCTATGAGGTACTGTACGCAAGTGTCCACGTACAAGTCTTGTGGCGCCGGTGTCCCACATGTACACGTAGCGCTGTTTCTGATACATCTATAAATAACAATACAATGGCTATACAGACGTCCTGCGTTTTTTGTATAATTCATATTTTAATGTAGGTATCAGTCAGAAAGTTTCAAATGTTGCCTGGGATTCTAAACTTGACCACATAGCCGGCAAAATATTAATGACAGGAACAGGCAACGCGAATTACCCCGCTGTCAAAGTACCTGACTACCTTGGTCACACATGAGAAACATTGTTTAATATTTATGTGACGGTTTAATTTTGGTATGTGTTTTGAAAACTAAACTAATTTTAACACTAGAGTATGCAATACATAGATGTATGTATGCTGTTTGTAGCACATACACCAGACGACCAGATGGCCTAGTGGTTAGAGAACCTGACTACGAAGCTTGAGGTCCCGGGTTCGATTCCCGTGTCGGGGCAGATATTTGTATGAAAAATACGAACGTTTGTTCTCGGGTCTTGGGTGTTTAATATCTATATAATTATATTTATCCGTTGCTTAGTACCCATAACACAAGCTTTGCTAAGCTTACTTTGGGACTAGGTCAATTGGTGTGAATTGTCCCGTGATATTTATTTCTTTTATTTATACACGTCGCCTTTCCGAGAAATGGCAGATAAAGTGCAGCGTAATAAAGATAAGCTATATATATGAGTCATCAGTGATTTGTGGTCTTGGTTAATGTAAACAAATTAAAGGTTTGTATATTCTAACTAACTAACAAATGAAACATAAGTGAGAAATTACTACGATTGTTGATTTTAGCTTTAAGTATAGGACCTTTCAAAGTGCTAAAGAAAATAACAAATATGAAGTTAATGCTCACTCGAGGCACCGCGTATGGCCACACTGTCCGGTAACGGGCAGCACAGGCAGCATCCCACAATCCAGGCAACAAATGTCTTGTTCATCAGGCATTTTTTTGAGACGCGCGTGGTTTACCAGCTGTTCTGCCACATGCATTGCCTGTTGCAACAACAGAGGCATTGGCATACTTGGCACGACGTGTCTCACCATCATACACGACACCATCAACTTCATAGTGAAGTCTTTCTTCCATCTTTGCCTAGCGCGCCCGGCAAATGCAGGGATTCGCAAACTTTTTACAATTCGCAGCAACAACTTGTGCGGAATTGTATAGTTCTTTGACGTATTGTTGTTATTCGAGTTTGCGACACACTCCGTTGCAGAGGTATTCGTGCGAGCTTCGTCGTTATAGATGTTCAAGTGTCTTTTAGCGAAAAGCATCAATATGTTTGCCGCTTGAATATCGTCGTTTGTGATCCGTGAATCCAATGACACTTGTTGATCTGGAGCTTGGTCGTGTGTCGGTTTGTTGTGTCGCTGATTGCTTGAAATTACGTAGGGTTGTTGTCTGATGTCGGCGCGTCTGTAGAGCGGCTCACTGCGAGCCACGCGACGCATAGAACGCCTTTGGTCACGTATTTCTCTCGCACTACAGTTTAAGGTTTGTAATGTGCCTCCATGACCTGCCTGAATATTCAACGGAACCTATAACAAAAATATTTCTTAATTTTTATATAGTTAATTGGATTGGAAAGACGAATACATTAGTAGTTATAGATTTTAAAAAAATGGAGTATCTATCACAATCCTAATCCTAATGTCAAGGCGTTTGTGTTCAGATATATTTTTAACCATTCCTCGATATATTGCTGTGTGTACTATAATTACTTGGTTTCAAATAAATCACTGAAATTGAACACGTTATGTATCCTAGTGGGGTCGTAACCTTAACCTTTGTGTAGGTACGTATTTATTCTGATACAGCAAAAAGATTTACAACTTGCTATATAGCTACTCGCAACAGGCAGGTAGCCACCTGCTTGCTCCGAATAACCTCCCAGTCTCGACGCGACATCAACCCCGCCACGCTATCGATTTTCCCTACACAACTTAAATGTCGATTTTCACAATAAACATTAAATATACTACCCATTGCACGTTACATGTAATCTATACCTATAAAACAGTACCGTGACTGACTGACAACGCACAACCTAAACTACTGGTGCTAGAGACTTGAAATTTGGCATACATGTACTTCCGAGTGTTGTAGAGGTGCACTAAGGAAGGATTTTTCGAAATTCCCACGGGATAGGGAAATATCTAAACTTTTTTCGTTTCTTTGTTTGTATTCGAATCTCTGAAACTATTAAGCCGATTTTAAAAATTCTTTCACCGTTAGTAAGCTACACTATCCTTGATTGACGAAGGTTACTTTTTATCCTTTTTGTAGAAATAAATTAATTCAATTTCGGAGCTGATTTAAAAAAATTACATTATGTGATATGACTATCCCCAAATGACAAAGGCTACTTTTTCTTCGGGAAATTGCAAAATTCCCATGGGATAGAAAAAACTGAATTCATCATTGGAGTTGATTAAAAAAAGATATTTTACCGATTGGGAGTTACATTATCTCTGATTGGCATACGTTACTTTTCTCCGAGAAAACGTAAAATTACATAACGTACATAAAAAGTGAATTCAACTTCAGGGTTGATTTTAAACATTATTTGCCAACAACTAGCTACACTATCCTTAATTTACATAGGCTACTTTTTCTCCGGAAAAATGCAAAATTCCCCCGAGATGGAAATAAGCGAATTCAACTTTAACTTCAACTATCCACGCGCTTAATAGATGCTACGGGGGACCAGCGGGCTGGCAGCTATTTTGGGCAAAGGATCAGACTCGCGATCCAACGTGGCCATGCTGCCAGCCTTCTGGGCACAATAAGCAGCGACGGTGATCTGGTGGGTTTTTTTTTATTTGTAAGTAGGTTAGTTTTAGTTTACTTTCAATTTTTGTATATAGTTCTTTTTTTTCTTAATTTAAATAATTTTAAGTTATTGTTAGAAATTTATTTTAAATAAAAAATTACATACTTTAGAATTAATTTTAATAATTCTTTCACCAACAACTAGCTGCACTATCCCCGATTGACGGAAGCTACTTTATTTCAGGGAAAATACAAAATTCCAGCGGGATAGAAGTAAGTAAATTAAACTTCGTGGCTGATTTTAGAAATTCTTTTACCAATAGAAAACCACACTCACTCACGTAGGCTACTTTTTCTCCGGGAAAATGCAAAATTCCCACGGGATGGAAATAAGTTAATTCAACTTCGAGGTTGACTTAAAAAAAAAACACTAATAGAAAGCTACAGACTGATAAAAAATAAAAAAAAAAAAAATGGGGTTAAAATAGTAATTTCTGTCCCACGGGAACTTTACACTTTTTCGGGACAAAAATTACCTATTTCAATCAGAAATAGTACAGCTTTCTATGAGTGAAAAACCGGCCAAGAGCGTGTCGGACACGCTCGAAATAGGGTTCCGTAGCCATTACGAAAAAATTAAGTAATATTTTTCTAAGGATTTCGTGTTTTATACGGAATCTTCCAAGTTTAGGTATATTTTAGTATTTATTATTATAACTACTAATAATTCTCAAGCAAACTTAGCTTTTATAGTTTTCCTTGAAAGTTTGATATACTTACTACCATCAAGTTTTTATTATGAAAAAAATATGAACACGGCAAAATAGTAGATTGTACAACAAGAGCATAAACGAGCCATTTTACCCAAGACGTTCATATAGCATATATTTTCGAGGGGAAAATAGGTTTGATGCTCGAGTTTTACACTGCTTTTCACCTCGATGGCGAGGAAATGGAATAGCAACAGTGGAAACAATTGGTCACTTACTATGTACCTTTTATTGTACACGCATTACTATTATAATTATAATTTTTTAGTTTTATTGATCTATTTTGATTGATTTGATTTATATTAGTTTTATATAAGTTACTAAAAAAATATTAAAAAAATATGTAGAAACTTCTTTGTTTGTGGCTGTTTACACCTGATTACCTTGTTCTTAGACGAAGCATAAAAAGTAATTTTATGTCGCCTAGATCCAGCATAAACACGAACTTTACGAGCATGAGAAGCGAAAAAGTATTTTGGCACTACTCCAGCCGGCAACCTGTGGAGTCACCCACCTGTAGCGCAATTGGAAAGAGTAAGGCACAGACTGACTGGTTGAACCGCAGCGCATGTTCGAGGCCCACAAGAAACCAAACAGTTCTTTGTTTCGTCATAGCATTTATTTTTAAATACCGGCTGAGTGCGACTCGGACTCGCGCACCGAGGGTTCCGCACAAATTTGTAAGTATTTATGAATATCCTGTGTTAGCAGAACCCTTCTCCTAAGCAAAATGTACGCCATGTAGCACTTTACAATGTATTAAAAACAAGTTCAGTAAGAAGATTTTGACAAAAAATCTAATACAAGCTTTTTTTGCTGACTGTACTTTATGCCCCTGGTTACCAAAGTAGCACACCCAGTAAGAAAAGCGTTAAAATCTTAACTTTTCCGGTTCCGTACCCAAAGTGTTGTAGGTTTCATTATACATGGAATCTAAACCTTATTGTAATCCTGGCCGACTCCATGTTCTTGCTGTTTTTTATACAGATTTGATTGATTTTTATTGTCATTCTCTCTTGTTTTCTTGTGTTGTGATTGAATAAACTCTGCTTATATATTTTACTTAAATATGTGTTTAAATCCAGTTCTACAATACAAAGGGTGCCAACAGGACCCTTTTACTGAGACTCCCCTGTCTGTCTGTCTATACTTTCAGAGGGCTAGCTCTATCTCTGGAGTCTGGAGCCGTACTAGCTACTTAAAATTTTCACGAATTATGTATTACTGTGGCCTCTATAACAACTAATACTAAAAAAAAAAAAGTTAAAAATTAAAGAGGAGTCATAGAAGAATTTTTTTACAGCGTTTTTTGGTTGCTAGACAGCCCAAGTGATAGCCGGCAGTTCCTAAGGGCTACCCGAGTTATCCTATAGTGCTATAGGTACTATAAGAGCTAAATACCTTCATAGTAGGACAACCTGAAGAATAGGTTTTTCGGTTACAGCAATTTGTATGGAATAGAACATTGTTGTAGAGGCACAAAAGTAAGCAATAAATGAACGAGTTTGTTTGAAGGCCGACTCAAAGGGGAGGCCTTCGATAATACAAATTCATCTATTGCACTTTTGGCCGAGACAAAACATTGTGCTTTTCACGATCACAGCGGGGAAATAAAAAATAGGTATCTATCACAAAACAAACACTAAGAATCTAATGAAATGACTGCATTGCTCCCGCCGTGTGACACTCTTAATACCCGCCCGCCCATAGAAACTCATGTCAGTTTTACACGAGTTTCACGCACACAAGCACCTCATAAAAGTCATGAATGACGCATTCTCATTGGTCAATTTAATTTCACATGCAGCAAACAATAACTTTTGATTGGCCCAATAGTCGTTTCAGCACGCCAGGAATGAAATTCAGAAATTATATTATAAAAAGTCGTATCGTATTATGAAATACATATATTGATACGACCTGTTTTCGTTATGTGTTACATTTCTATCGTGTTTTGCGAGCCATACCATAAATGAGTCAGCTGTTAAATGTACATATATAGGCAGTTTTGGGTACTGGATTTAGGTTATCTATGCCCACATTTTCGAGCAGTGTCATTAAAATACCTTTTTTAATTATTGTATCTTTTCGTTTGGTTGACTAAGAAGTTTAATTTATTCACTTCGGTGGTAGGTCCTTGTGCAAGGCCCGCCCGGATTGCTACCACCATCTTGCTCGCTAAACCTGCCGTGAAACAGCAGTGCTTGCACTGTTGTGTTTGGGCGTGGAGAGTAAGACAGCCGGTAAAATTACTGGCACTTGAGGTATCCCATCTTAGGCCTCTAGGTTGGCAACGCATCTGCAATACCCCTGGTGTTGGAGATGTTTATGAGCGGTGGTGATCTCTTACCATCAGGAGACCCACTTGCTCGTTTGCCATCCAGTCAAATAAAAAAAAACTTCATAAGGTAGCAGATTTTCAGCTTGATATCCACGCGTTTCGGAGAAATAGGGTCTTGACAGAACAAACGGACAACAAAGTGATCCTATAATACATAAGGGTTCCGTTTTTAACCGACTTCAAAAAAAAAGGAGAAGGTTATCTTTTCGGTTGTTTTTTTTATGTTTGTTACCTTAGAACTTCGTCATTTATGAACCGATTTGATTTTTTTTTTGCGTTCGTCTGTCTAGGAATGCTTTCAATTAGGTCCCATAAGCACCAAATCAGGATCTGATGATTGGATCCTAAGGAAATCGAGGGAACTCTTCAAATGTTGTAGGGACACCTATGGTAATTTTGATATATTTAGTAGTAACTCGTGCATTTGCTCTTGAAAATCATCATTTGGTGAAGTGGAACTGATGATGAACACCACAGTTGACCATCGGAGTTACTACTCAATCACAAGTATTTCATGGGTTGAATTTCAATTACTTTAACACAGTTGCTAAGCAATTTATGCTCCTCGTAATGCATATGGTGAAATGGAATGGGTGGTGAAGCACCAGGACTCCTCAATAAAGAAAGTCGCTTTGCACCGACGCGTATCAAGATCGCTAGAGTGGACGCAAAAACAGGGCGATCATGCGGCCGGCGGGCCGTATGTGATAGCTCAGGATGCGGAAAAATAAGTCGGGCCCTGGGAAAATACCTTAAATCGTTAAGTTGGCTCATTTTACTTATGCGTATCAAGATTGGTAAGATGGACGTGTTTTGACACTGTATCACGATACGAAGTTATGATTTGATACGCGATACGCCGTGACCGCTCTCGAGGCGGTTTTTCCCCGACCATCAAAGGGGATACGGATAGCGTCCAAATTTAATGATACGGCGTTATGATAGGTACGATACGCTGCAACGCTACGGTTAGTATGGACGAATTTTTACACGCGGCGATGCTAGTGACATGGTGAGCCCAAAGTGAGCGTCCATACTTAGGATTCGCGAGCTCGATACGATACGCGTGATCGTGATCGGCGAAATGATGCAAATGTGGACCCAGCTAAAACTGCAAAATGTACAATTAAACATATAAGCAAATGCGTAGGAGTTACGATTTGTTAGTCAATTTTGTAGCAGCAAAAACAGACGCAGTGTCCATATTCTATATTAGGTACGTTTATTGGCTGTAAAACACGGACAAACGGGATAGTAAGAAGCATGAATCTAAATCACTCGTATTCTTATTTAACCGACTTCAAAAAAATCGGTTGTATTATTATTTTTATGCTTGTTACCTCTGAACTCTAATTTATGAACCGATTTCAAAACTTTTTTTTTCTATCGTCTAGGAATGCTTTCATTTAGGTCCCATAAGCACCAAATCAGGATCTGATGATTGGATCCTAAGGAAATCGAGGGAACTCTTCAAATATTGTAGGGACACCTATGGTAATTTGGATATATTTAGTAGTAACTCGTGCATTTGGTCTTGAAATTCATCATTTGGTGAAGTGGAACTGATGATGAAGACCACATTTGACCAACGGAGCGACTACTCAATAACAAGTACCTCACGGGTTGAATTTCAATTACTTTAACACAGTTGCTAAGCAATTTAAGCTCATCGTAATGCATAATGTTGAAATGGAATGATTGACGAAGCACCAGGACTCCTCAATAATGAACGTCTCTGCATTGGAAAAAGCAATTTTTCGTAAAAGCTGACGAGCAGTTGACATTAAACTATTGTATCTTAGATTTTTTACACTAAAAAGCGTGAAAAAAAATTTGTATAACAAAAAAATTAACAGACTACAAAAAACCATGACAATAATTTTCTACCAGTCTGAAGTCAGTGCCTCAGCACGAGCCAGCAGGAGTGATTGAAGCCCAATATGTAGTGCGTAGGTGAGGTAGGCGACTATATATAGGTCCACTCCACCGACTTCAGACTGGTAGAAAAATAAAATATTTTCATGGTTTTTTGTAGTCGGTTCAATTTTTTGTCATATTGTTTTTTTTTTTAATTTTAATCTCACCTGCAACCTATGCAACGATGACATCGAGCAGTATAAATCTGAGAAACCGTACATGCATAACGTCACCGTAACGTCAAGTAAACTCTTACATAAAATACGGCATTGAACACAATCATCGTCTGGGGTTGGTGTTGCTCGCAACGACTCTTACGCAAACCCGCGAACGAGTAAGCGGTTCTTATATAACGCGACCTAGTGGCACACTGACTCTGTACCGCACGCTTGTACTGCGGTTGCACTGCTTCTACCTACGTATAATTTATGTACTGTAATCAATGTAACAGACAATAACGATCGTCATCAAAAGTTAACAATGGCTTCTAGCAGTTACCCGCAACTTCGTCTGCGAAGACCTATGCTGTTTTCTGAGATAAAAAGTAGACTGTGTTATTTCAGTAACAAATAATTCACATTCAAAAACTTATGCAGCAATTATCAATTATTGCTTGGAGGTATGTACGAGTACATATCTATTTAAAGAAAATTCCAGGTCCTAATCTCACAAATCAAATTATTTGAATAACATGTACATTTTGATTACATTACCAACTTAATAAGTTACAAAATAATAATACAAATTAGCTGCCGGTATTACGGATGTATTTAGCCACAGTTAATTTTTTACAAGCTTTTATTCAACTTGTCTTGTTCGATTGTTTAAATAATTGGGTTAAATCTTGGAAGCTAAATTTGACCCACTTCCAGTATTACGATTGACTTGAAATTTGGCATATTTATGTAAAACTGGTGACAATACAATAATCTGGTAGTGAAATCCTGGTGATCGTCCTAGGATCGTTTCCGCAGAACGGAACTCCTCAACGGTTATGGCATCGACTTAAAATTTGGTACGGAAATGTAACTTAGATTACAATGCAAGTACAGTCAACAAAAAGTACAGTCAGCAATAAAGCTTGTATTAAAAAAAATTTTTTTAACAAAAACTTATTTTACTATCTGTTGTAACATATTTTGTAAAATCAAGTGTAATGGGAAAACAGAATATCAAAGTATAATACTCCGGATTATTGACTAATTTACAAATTGTACTTAGGTGGAGGTGTTAGTTACGTGTTAGTCTTGTATTTCTTGAGTTTTCATGACTATTTGATCAGGGCGCAACTACATTCATAGAAACACTGAAATATATGTATACATATTACTCGTAATTATCATATTCATCGCTACGTTCTGCGGACAAAAGCATATGGACTAGTTTTAATCTTGTTCATCAAAGCAAGTTAGGTCCGTAATAGAAGCCTCAGCAGATGTTTTCAGCGGTAAGCTGTATGTGGGTACTGTCGTATGCATTAATATCTGCCATAGCGGAGCGTGCAAAAATATCTGACACGTCCTTTCGGCCCTAGAAAAAGAGTCGTATCAGATATTTATGTACGCTTGTTGTGTCAGATATTGGTGCTGGTGACTGTACCGTAGAGGACAGTACAAACGCTCCAAGCAACTCACTGGGATATTTCGATGCTCGTAATAGGCACATTTTAGTGCATAAGTATTCAAAATACTCAAAAATAACTAAGTACTAAATAATATGGAAACATTGGTCAAATAGCGGAAAGCATTTACGGGGATGTTCAGTCAAAGTAACTCAACCATCTGCTGAAATATTCGGAATAAAATATCATGCGAAAGTTTGTAAGTCTGTTTGTTTGTTACTTCATCACGTCCAAACCACTACACCGATCTGGAGAAGGGCATAGAATAGTCGTCCTGTTCCATTGTCTGTCTGTCTGTAGTCAAATCTTGCAAGTTAAATTCGATCAACTTCCAGTAGTCGGATTTACTTTAAATTTGGCATACTTATGTGAATTGCGTGACAATACAATAATCTGGTAGTGACATCCTGGTAGCCCGGCCAGGACCGTCTCCGCAGGACGGAACTCCTCAACGGGTAATGGCATTGGTCTGGTCTGGGTGACAATGCAAGTTAAGTCAACAAAAGGTACAGTCAGCAAAAAAAGCTTGTATTAAAAATTAAATTCTTACCAAAAACTTATTCAATTTATGAGCGTCCCTTACAAAACTGGTAAAATTGTTTTTGTTTATTTATCTGTACTACATTAAAATAATAAAGAAAAAACTTAGTTCTGTTTGTAAGTAGTAGCCTAGAAGGTGATCTCTAAAATGAGTGAACTGGTTCTATAGTTTCTTTCACTAATATAAAGCTACATCAAAGGATGCCAACTATTTTTTGAGAAAATACATTATTTTCGACCCCCAGGTATAAAAATATAATAGTACTTTGAAGAAAAAAGTGCATTTATAAACCTTGTAGAGTATATATATTTATAAACAGCCAACCCAAACTGCATGAGATATATTTATTCAACAGAAAACAAAAAGACAGAGTCAAAATAAATTTATTATATGGTTAGCAACTCTAGCTATACCCCTTCCCCCTGATTTTATTCAATTAACATTATAACCCAAGAAAATATCCATACAAATTACAAGGGACACAGACAGTATTGTGGGCATTATAGCATAAGTGTCCCAGATATAGCTATACTCAATTTTGAACTAATATAGTTTAATCACACTGAAATGGAGCCGTATAGGCAGACTTATAAATATCAAACTCATGTAAGCATGTATTATGTCAACATTGTTAACAGCTAACTGGCTTTAGTTTGGTAATCAAAAGTTGTTAGTAAAAATAGTTTCAATAATATGAACAAACATTTGTGGCTGGTGCACTTCTCAGGTAACTGAGCAGATTTAAGTTGGTTTAAAAAATAAATATAATAAAAAAGTTATATCTTACAATTAAACTGATCCAAATTCTATCTGTGTTATGTATGTGTATGATTTTTTTTAATCCAATGATGAGTTCAGTGTCTCTTGGTGTATCCTGGGGTATTTAAGCCAATCTCTTGTATTTCTATTTTTAATCTGTAAGATTGGTATTATTTCAGTCAAAAAATATTAAAATACTGGTTTTTTTTTACTTTTTATATTAAGGATGCATCTGATCAGAATTACATTTTCTATGTAAGGATTTCAAAGTTGATCACAGTTATCAAAGTTTTACGGAACACCAGTAAAAAATAGCCAAGTGCGAATCGGACTGTCGCATAGATTGTTCCGTACAGTATACCCATTATATGTATAACATAATGGACAGCGGAGGCTTATTAATCGCACACACCACTCGTCAGTTGTTTTCGTACTATTTTCTCATTAAAATAGCTATTCATGATTCAATGCAGCATACACTTCGCGACAATCGCGGCAACCCTGAAAATATACGCGGCACACACATGTAATGCGGCACTACGGTTGAAATTGTCTGGTTTATACTGAAAATCCCAGTATTAGGAGAGACTTATACTTAGAATCTATATGGCATTGAATTCTCTTGTCACAATCCAAGGGGTTGGTGCTTTCCACTTCTGCCATTGATCATATAGCCCAACTTTGTAGCAAAAATAAATATATTCAATAAAGTCCTTTTATGCATTTCATTCAATTAAAAAAGTAATTTCTAAGAATAGACTTATCTTTCCATAAGTACACATTCGCTCAATTAGTCATGGTTTTGTTGTTCTTGGTTTGTTTTTCAGCAGTCATCGAAATACTATGATATCATTTCAGTATACATAATTATAAGAATACTCAGATCCTAAATATTGCTTTAAAAGAAAAAAAGTGTGGTTTTTACAGCTCACCTTCAAATTTGTGTTTTAATCTTGACACTGATATTCTGTAACAAACTATACCTGTTTGACTCCTGGGAGCGAAAAGCCCAATAAACTCTAGTATTAGAAGTTAGCATATTTTTAGCTTTGATCAGGCCTTCATCAGAACTTGTGGATATTTGGAGGCCCCCAGGAACCAGAGGCTGTGTGACAGGCCATCTCACTGTTGTGCCACCGCTGATACAATAACTACAATGACTTTTATGGTGCAACTTTAAGAGAATACAAATAATTCCATCATAACGAAAAGATGGTAATGGGATTGAAACAGCTTAATTCTAGAAGTCTAGAAGAAGAAATAATGGTGGTAAGTTGGATCAGGAGCACTTGCACCCACAAATAGCTAAATTATAATGATATATGGTATAGAACTGCTGAAGTTCAAGTTCAAGTTCTGCTGAAACAATTTTAACCAGTTACATTTTTAAAATATTTTTTCATTATTATGGACATTACCTAGCTCTATTGGAAATGTGTATTCTGCTTTTAAAACTACAATGAATTCTTATAACTATCTAAACACCGGTGTTTTTATCCTACCGATTTTAAACAGTAAATGTACAAAAAAAAAAAACACAATACAAACATTGGAACATAGAACCTCCTCCTTTTTTGAAGTCGGTTAAAAAATTACATAATAAATTACGCAATTCCCTAAACTTGCTTAGTCTTGAGGTTTATTTAACTTCTTTCCCTACCCCTAGGTAGATCGGGGTGGCAGGCTGTGACGGCGGCGTCGAAAGATATTTATGTTTACGCTATCATACTTGTTTACAATACGACGCGCGCGCCGCTTTGCCGGCTCGAATCTTGGGCAAGCTAGAATCCTCTTCGCATAATCATAAACAAATTAGATTAACTATAATCGAGATGCTACATTGTGCATTACACGTGGAACTACTAATTTAATTTCACTATATGAACAAGAGACATGATATTTAAACGTTAACGGTTGCGCGACGTCGCCGGCTAAGTAAAAAATCATCCCCAAGTTTCATCCTTATATAATTTTCTTACGTAACAACCACGTGACAAGAATGCAAGTACCTAGTAACTTACCAGGAGTCCAAAGCCACGTAGAATTACGTAACATCACTCCATAACGTAAAATCATCTTGGATACCTATTACCTAGTCGAACGATAGGGATTTCGGGAGGAAATCAAAAGTTAAAGTTTGTTACCTCAGTTGTAGTAATTGTCAACGGGCTTAGGCACCCGTTAACCGGTGGCCACATGGTCCAATCTCCTTTTAACTAAGTAGCCAAAATTTTAGTAAACTATAAATCTGATATTATTTAAAAACAGACACATCTACCAACTACCACACACTGATCTGAACTGAACTGAATGAAATGCAAGACAAGAAAAATAGAGGGAGGGAATTCAAAGTAAATGTTGCCAACTCACTAAAATCATAATACCTTTTTAGTTACAAAAACGTTAATAAAATATAAAATTAGCGAAGAATAATAGTACTTAATGTAAATTAAAAAAACTGGACAAGAGCGTATCGGACACGCCCAAGATAGGGTTCCGTAGCTGTTATGAATAAATCAAGTAATATTTTTCAAAGGATTTTTTATTTTGTGGGGAATCTTCCAAGTTTAGATATTCAGGATGAATCTAGGACGTAATACAAAATTAGTGTTTCATGCTCAGTTAATGCTGGGTATTATAACGCATTAACTCTTTTGTTGAAATGTCTGAAAAAAATTGTGGTTTCTATACATTATTGAAATAAGAAATCATGAACAATGTATGGAAACCGCAAATTTCATCGGACTTATTTCAACAAAAGAGTTAATTCATTATATTACCCAGCATTAACCCTGTGTTTTATATCGCCTTAGCTGTGCTATTTACTGTTAAACTACTAATAATTAGCTCGATTTTAATAAAAGTTTGTACTTTAAGTCGAATATTTCACAAACAGAGTACTAAATCGAAAAATCGTGTCCACAACCTCGCAATGAAAATAAAAGACCTATCCAACGATACCCTACCCACACTATAGGGTTAGACAAGAAAAAAAATCCAACCCTCGAACAACTGAATCGTGATCCACTGTGAAACCTTTTCTTAGAAAAGTCGTACTGGAATCGCATTGCTTGACAAGGGAATTTTCTATGACACTTATTACTTGTGAGAACGTTCTACGGTGTGTCAGGAATCAAATGGTTTGACTGTAACAAAAAAAGAGAATTTTGTTTTCAGTTTTTCGGCATTTATAATTGCTACATGTATCCGTGCAAAATATTAATTACAGATTTCTAGCACTGATAGACTCTGAGCAAAGCCGTGGATGGACAGACAGACAGCAGTTTAATATCCAAATGACTTCAAATCTTATATACAAAACTTACCCTTTCCCGCTCTCTACTTTTGCCTCCTCTTGATTATGGACATTGTGTTTCTTGACTTGAGGGAGGAACTGCTTGACAAGTTTGAATGGGTGCAAAATGTGTGCGTTCGATACGTGTTTTGGCCTGCGTAAGTACGACCACGTCTCCCACTTTCGCGAGCAGCTTCACTGGCTGCTTATTAGACGGCGGAAGGATATGTACATCCTGTGTCTCTTTTCAATGTCTTATTTAATCCTTCCTCTAGCTCGTACACCTATCTGAAAGGTTTAGCTACTTGGCCGCTGGAAGCGGGCACCGCTTGCGGTCCAGCTCTAATCTCACACTTGCCTTCCCACCGAACAATGCGCGTTCATATGCTAAATCTTTCAGCATCCATGCCGTGAAGCTATGGAACGAGTTGCCTTTGCCCGTCCCGCTAGGGAGTCCCTGTCTGTGGTCTCGTTCAGGGACAGCAGGGCTACTACGAAACTCGAAACTCGAAGTTCGTATCGTACTGTCCCTCTCACTCTCGTATTAAATAGTATAAGTGTCAGACGGACCGCACGACACGAACTTCGAGTTTCGAGTTTTGTAGTAGCCCTACTGCTGATTGAAGAAACTGTGGAAGTAAGTTTTTTTTCTATATGTATTGTTTATTATACTTAAGTATAATTGTCATAGTAATTGTTGTTTATTTTGTGTATTTTTTTTACTGGCCTACAATAGTGTCCCACTGGTGGGCAAAGGCCTCTCCTCTTGATCTCCACACCTCCCGGTTCAGCGCAATGTCAGGACAATCCCTTGCATACGCGTCTAAATCGTATTTATTTATATCTTATTATATTCCTTTCTTCTCTCTGTACATAAACTACTGTTCGCCTATTTTTAAGTTTTCCGTTTCATGCTAGGTTAGTTTGAAAAGATCCCTTTTAGGGTCAATTTTGCCTTTATAGGTATTCTTTATGTTTTGTTGTTTTTTTCTATTATTTTTGTGTTTTATATACAATAAAGTGTTTATATATATACATACATACATGGCAAAACTTGATAAGTACTCGTTTTTTTTCTGAAATATGTTTTTAACTAGTTTATCCTGACAAAAGATCAAATTAGTACCTGAATGTAATAAAGCACTTTATTTGGTTGTTTGTTTGACAGTAATTTTAATAGACACATCCATATTAAGAGATATTTCTATACCGAGTGTGGCCTGCAACACGAACAAGTAATTGAAAATAGATCGTACTGGTCAAACTGAACAACATTAGTTCAGCAGGGCTGCTATGCCCTGCTACTCTTTTTAGGAAAAATAGTTAAGTACCACATGTGCATCAAAATTTTTAATGCAATCCCAGACGACTTCAAAGTTTTTCCTTTAAATTTATTTAAAAGTAAACTTTATAGATGGCTCAAAGAAAAAATGTTTTATTCAACAAATGCACTCTTTAACACAAACACATAATTATGCTACTTTATGTGTTCTGCTTACTTATGCCTGTGTTTAATTATTCTAATTAGTCTAGTTTTAAGATAACTTTGCATGCTATTATGTAGCAAAATATGTTTTTGTACTGGAAATGTTAATTTATCACCTATTGTACCATATTTTATGCGAATAAAGACATTTGAATTTGAATATGAAAAACGAAACTCGAAGTTCGTATCGTACCGTCCCTCTCGCTCTCGTATTAAATGGTATAAGTGTCAGAGAGACCGCACGATACGAATTTCGAGTTTCGTAGTAGCCCTGCAGCGACTTTTAAAAATAATGGTCTAGATTTTCCCTTTTTCATACAAATTAATTATAATGTTATCATTGTATGCCATCCTAGAACCCAATTGACGTCGCCTGTCACGCTACAAACATCAAACATTTTTCTTTACATTGCTTCGTCTAATAAACTTTAAAGTGTAATAAAAATAAAAACAACTAATTACGTATTTTTAAAAGTAGCTGAACTAATGTTGTTCATTTTGACGAGTATGATCTATATTTTAATTATTTGCTCGTGTTACAGGCCACCCCCGGTATAGTGGTGCCCCACGTTAAACAAGTTAGGGATATGCAGGGCAGGGGGCTACTAAGAAATTTGAAAATCGAAGTTCGTATCGTACAGCCCCTCTCACTCTCGTATTAAATAACACACGCGGTACCGGACGACAAGATACGAAGTTCCCATGTTGCACAGACTAAAGTCAGTGCCATGAAGAGAAGATCCATTATAATGAAATAATATTGGTTTAAGTGCAATGGACAATGCCATAAGTTCTAGATTTTCTTAAATTTCGTCCGAAATGGATAAGCTGGCAACACGAATTAAGTGTCATTATTTAGTTTTATTTTTTCCTCTTGTGTAAAGGTTAAAGAAACTTAGCTCATACTATATGTCTTTAATGTAAAAGATCTAATGAGCGGACTACGCCGAAATTCCAAAATCGAAGTTCGTGCGTTCTGTCACTATGACACTTATACTAATTAATACGAGTGAGAGGGACGGTATGCTACGAACTTCGGTTTTCGAATTTCGGAGCAGGGCCTCTGATTATTTCTTTCTATGGCTTAATCTCCTAATAATTATGTTCTTCAGTACTTACATCAATATTTTTACAGAATTTTAAGCAAGCATTAGTTTTTTTCGGGCAGAAATATTATTTAATGTAGAACGCACTTTTACCTTCTCTCTTTTCTTTATTCTCCCCATTTTGGCAGTTCGGCGCTAGAGGGGAGGAAAAGAAATGGAAGAAATGAAAAGAATGGGAGCCAGGATTTCCGACGCTTCTTTCACAAATTGGTTTCTTATAATGTGCACCGAGATTTAAGTTGGCACTCGGCCGTATGAGTATATTTCTTTTGCCTAGCCTAACGCACGATCCCAAAGCACGATCCCCACGATTCCATCATGAGTGTTGAGGGCCTACTCCGAAATTCGAAATCGAAGTTAGTTACCATCTCTCTCACTCTCGTATTAAATAGCATAAGTGCCAGAGGAACAGAACGACTGAAACTTCTATTTTCGTATTTTGTAGTAGCCCCGCAGGCCCTTTACTACTACGAAGTGCATAATTCGAATTTCGTCTCTTGCCGTCTCGCTGACACTTACGTTGTTCAATAAGAGAGTGAAAGAGTCGATACGATACGAACTTCGATTGTCGAATTTTGTAGTAGCCCCCCTGAACATATATATAAAAAAAACAATAAAATATACATATGTATTGTATGTAGATATTACTAACTTTCCTACCTTACCCAAACCTTACCTACCAGTTTGTACTCGAGTTCAGTGGGATATTTGGATATAAGATTTATTTGTGATGTGATGTGTTTTATTTCAAGCAAGTTCTAATCCAAACCTGTCTTTTAGGTGTTGATTGGACTGATGGTACGTGGGCAGGGATCGATAGATTGGGTTCAGCAATTTGTTTGTTAAATGGTATGTTGACGATCTTACACCTGCATTACTTAAAATACGAGCTTTTATCTTGCTATATTTGTAATATTTTCTTAATAAAACTAAGTCCGATCGTTGAAGATTTGTTTTGTGCAGTAAACATCGTAACAACTGCTCTACTGATGCAATGGCGTAGGATCTTGAGTTCTCTGGATACCTTGGTCTGCTCCTAGATATCAAAATGGAAGACGACGGGGATGATAAAGATGACTCTAAAAGGCAAGTGCAATGATTTAATCGTATTAGCTATGTCTTTATTGTCATCACTTGGCATAGGTATAATGTTATTCAGACCCATTTACTAACACATACATACCCACATAGGCATGTTCCTTCGATAATTATGATATAGTCACTACCTAATGTAAACCTATAACATACTTATCCAGTTTTTGGGCATATATTATGTATAAGACATGACAAAAGTTGTTAGATCATGACATGAATAGGATTAAAAGACCTGTCATGTTATATGCTTATTGACAAAAGTATTTGGAATAATGAACAGATTATTTACACAACATCAGTAAGGTCATTCCAGTAGCATTACATTGCAGCACTCAATTGCCTTACAAGTGGGCACTACTAAACTCTTTAGCCCTGTAGCCCTGCAAGTTGCTGTACGTAGAACTGTAACTTCCATCCATAGACTCATCATGTTCTAATAATATGTAATTTTAATTCCGCATTCCTAATGTTTTAAAACTTCTAGGAGAACTAGAAACATGAGTGAGAAAAAGCGACGGGATCAGTTCAACTTGCTTGTTAATGAACTTAGCACCATGGTTTCTGCCAGTAACCGTAAGATGGACAAATCAACTGTTCTAAAGTCAACAATATCATTTCTTAAGAATCACAATGGTAAATATATTAGCCTTGTTTTAACCTCCTTGAGTCCTAACATTTTTTAACAGGTGTAGTACTTAAAACATTAATATTATTAAGAACATTCTTATTTTTTTTATTGATTGTTAAATTTGCACTTTATAAAGTACATTTGCATGTTATTCTTAGGGGCTGTTTCACCATCCATTGATTAGTGTTATTTTTTATTTTTTTTATTTATTAAGCCTATTTATTCAGATGCAAACATACAAAATACTTAAATCATAATACATATTTTTTTTTTCCCATTCAATCTTCAGCATCTGTGTGCCTGTTGGCAAAGGCAGCAGTCTCCAATCCCTCTCGCATGCAGCTACTCTCGCCCATGTTCTGCCAGCCGCTCCGGCTATTTCGTCTTCCCAGCGACAAACTTGCCTTCCCTTGTTCCTTTTCCCATCTCTTGGATACCATGCGGTTACAAGTTTACTCCATTTATATGGACCTCGCATGACTTGCCCGGCCCACTTGATTTTAAATGTGATGCCGTCTCCGCCTATTTGAACAAAACAAATAGAGACGGCATCACATTTAACCGTCAGTTAACACTAATCAATGGATGGTGAAACAGCCCCTAAGTGTAATTTGTTATTTATAATGTCAGGATTCCTGAGGATATGTAATGCAATAGTTGGTTTTGGTTGTGATTGTTTGCCCTTTAAATTTGTCACACTTTTTTTTTTCAGAAATAACAGTAAGGTCACGGGCACATGACATACAGGAAGACTGGAAACCAGCATTTTTATCAAATGAAGAATTTACTTATTTGGTTCTGGAAGCCCTGGAAGGTTTTGTTATGGTGTTTTCTGCTACAGGGCGCATTTACTATGTTTCGGAGAGCATCACTTCATTGCTGGGTCACAATGTGGTAATATATCTTAACTTGTTTGATATTATTATTTCAACCCTTTCAAACCCAGCCGATATGATCGAACTGTGGTTTAATTACATTTGAATTTGGATTTGACATGGATCATAAATAATAAGGTCCACTGTTGTAACTTTTACATTTGAATTGTGAACTTGACATGGATTGTACATGAAGTCCATTGTCGTAACTCTTTTCATACTCGACTGGGTTTCGAAAGGGTTATGCTGGGTCCACACGTTTGGTAAGCGCCGACAAACACAGGACGCAGTCATATGTTAGAGCATCCTGTACATTTGTCCTCAGCGCTTGCCAAACGTGTGGATCCAGCACAACATACCACTAAAATTGCTGTTGATATCAGTATAACTGTAACTTTAAATATTAGTATCTATTTTCTATATTAATAATTTCGTTTCGGTCTATGGTAGACTCGAACGACATGCACATCAAATTGAAGAGCGTAAAAAATTAGTCAATCCGAGTCGACAACTTGTAGGCGGAAAATTCGGATTATCGAGTATTTTCAATATAAACTTGAATTTTAAGTATATAATGGCGTTGCGAAGTAAAAATGTCAATGTCATCACATCAAAGTGGCGTTAGTGTCACGCTTAGACTATAGGTGTCACGTCATCACGTGTCACAGGTGTCACAGGTTTGCATTTCGTTCTCAATTGTGACCTCTTAAGGGCCCCACACACGGTACGATTCGTCGATTTTCATCAGATCGATCGTACAGACGAATCGTACCGTATATGGGGCCCTTTAGGTCTAATTTCATTGATTATGAGACAGAGACATCATAGTTATTTGGGCAAATAAGATTTAGGAGAAATATCTACTAGAAGAAATACCGATACGTAGGTTAGCTGTGAAAGTATGTTTGTGATAATATTAAGGCTGGGAATATACGTCAGATTTTTCGATAAGTATGACAGTCTTTACACTGGCAAAACATTTTGTTCAAACATGTTATTATGAGTCTACATTTTACCCGAGCGAAGCCGGGTTTTCATCTAGTTGTTTATATTTGAGTTCATTTGTTTTATTTTTCTTGCAGGTGGACGTGGTGAATAAAAGCATCTTTGACCTTGCTTATGAGGAGGATCGACCCAACCTATACAGCTTGCTTCAGGGATCTGGATCATCAGTGGAATCAATTCAAAGAGTGGGTCCAGGTGAGAACTGTTACATTATTACGCTAGTACTGACCCTCACATTGAGATTATTCAACTCCACCATTATGATGTGGTCAACCATTCAAGGAATATTTTGTGCAGAAATGTTATTGTGGTAATTCTTGACAGTGAAGAAAGAAATAAAAAAAATGGTTTATTAACGACCCCAACAGTACCATCACCAAACACTTAAGTTAACAATAAAACAACAAAATACATTGTAATGGCAGTGATACCGTAGTCACCGAAAAAAGGTTTCCATTCAGCATGTGTTGCTACGCAGTAGGTGCAGCAACGCTGATTTTCTGTAGAGCAGTGGTTTTCAAACTGTTACTGGACACAACCCCCCTTGGTCTGAAAAATATTCAAAAAACTGCTTACGGTTTGTGGTAGTGCTGCATTCTGACGGCAGAAAATTGCAGTAATATTCCCTGTTCCAATATTTAATTTAGTGCTTTGTTCTACAAAAATATTTGGAATTGCAAAGTTTGGTGCTTTGCTTCACCATCATAACCAGCCTGTTGGAGTCCCACTGATGGACACTAGCCTCCTCTCAGCTTAAAAAGGTTCTTCTGTTTATTTTTGGATTTTGCAATTTGCTGTGATAGTGACCTTATGTGGGTTTGGAGTTTTTTTTTTAATTTTCTGATTGCGGGATGTTGAGGGATAATACGGTTGTGATCGCATTTACCATCTCTTTCTACCCTTGTCCTATACCGTGTGATAGAAAAAGGTGGTGAAAATTATTGTGATTCCAAGTGTATTAGACAATTAGGCTACTCCGAAATTCGAAAATCGAAGTTCGTGTCGGTCCGTCCCTCTGAAACTTATACTATTTAATACGAGAGTGATAAGGACGGTACAATACGAGCTTCGATTTTCGAATTACGGAGTAGGCCCTCTGTTTTAAAGCTAAAGCGAGTGTTAGGAGGTATAAAACATAAATGTAGTCATGTTAGGTATATTTTTTTAATTAAAAGTTTAACATGTTCCTTTTTATCGTAATTTGTAACAGATGCTTAGCGAGTGTAATTTATAGTACTTACACTAGCTGTTGCGGGCGATTTTATCTGCGAAGAATTCGTTTATGCTAATCCGCGGGACTCATGCAATTTTCGATCCAGTATTCGAACTAGCAGTGTGATTTCATCAGAATCAAGTCCAAATAAAATGTATTCCAAATGGATTCATGTTCAGTATTTTTTATAAGGAAGCTTGCATTGCGATTTCTTTTTGTAGCGGTATGGTTCCATAAGCTTTCATCTTTATATATACATTTAAAAATGTCTCTGTCTAAGCGTAACCTTATTGATGTTTTACGACATACTTAGCCCTAGAGCCTGTAGTTGTTGATTTATAAGTATCATGTTATTTTTAGATCCAAGTATCCAATTTACGACGATATTTACTATACATATATATGTATACAAGGACTAATTTCTCAAACAATAGTTTAACCTATCTTGCTATTGCCCGCGACTTTGTTCGTGGAGAATTCCTTTATCGCTTTCCTGCTAGAACTATCCAATTTTCCGGGATAAAAAGCACACTATTTCTATACTTATAAAAAACATCCAAATTCACGCCTATAAATAGCTTTTCTCAAAAATGTCCGTAAAAGTTGACATTATTCTTTACATATCAGAAGGTGAAGTGCATAGTTTATGGTCAGCGAAGCCAAGTCTAATGGCCGGTATCAGATATTTTGTTGGAACTCCGGACTTTTTCTATTGGGTCTGAAATAGCTTGTGGTGTTTTCGGTGGAAAAATACACCTGCAGTTTATTTTTAATGAAAAAAGGCGGGAAAGCATAAGAAAAATATTGGAATAAAATTAAATTTTATAATATATTTTGAGAAAAAGTTTATTCTGTTTCAGAATTATTCACCATTTTTGAGAAAAGCTTTATATTAGTCTCGGCTGGAATAGCAATTGCTGGCTTCGTATTAGTTAAACGGACTCGCAAGCTCGTCCGTTTAATACTCATACTCAGCCAGCAATTGCCTACTTCCAGGCCACGACAATAATCTACTAATAAATTATTAGAATTAAAATAACTGGCAATGTAATTTTACTGTACATTTTTAAACGAATGTTTTTTACGAAACCTTTAAAAAGCCTTTGTGATCCGTCTGAAAAGAGTTCTTAACTTTCTATTTCTGTCACAAAGGTGGAGTTTTTCCTTATGTTTTGAATTTTTACTTTTCAGATAACGAAATAAGGTTTCAATGTCACCTGCGACGAGGCACATTGGACTTTAGAGACACCACCACTTACGAGCTAATTGATTTTAGTGGACATTTTCGTAAGTACATATAGGGTTAAATAAAAAACTAACGAAAGTATTCAAGTATCAAGAGTGTAGCCTTCTGAAGGTTCGCTTTTAAAGTTTCATGTTCGTTGCCTAGCAACAAAGAGTGTATTATTTTGAATTTGACGTATGGCTGTCACAAAAGGTTACTGAACTGCTGCTGTGTTTGAATACTTTCGCTAGGTTTTTATTTTTTTCAGTATGTTGCACCAATTATAATCAATTGATTTTTCGTATGGTAGTAGCTAATACTATTTGCAATTTATATGTTTTTTTTTCATAGTTGTACCCTCAAAAAAAGTTGTTAACAAAAGGTGTCAAAAATAAATAGTATTTTTTTTCACGAACTATTTCTGATTCGCAGTAATAAAAAAAAAATCCGTACAAAAAACGTTTAGGGAGACTATGTTAATTAGGCTCAGATTCATCCACCACCTTCCTGCATTTTTTTTCGCAAGTTAGAGGGCGATAACAAAAAATGCAAACTATTTAAGAAATGCTCATTACACTGTAATGCTATCTTGGTTAACATGTTTACCCCCTGTTTCACCACTCGTTGATCATTTTTATGCGACAGATACATATCTGTGAAACAGTCTTTGTTTGTTTTGTCCGATAGTTATAATTTGGATTTTTATATGTTTCAGGTACGAATACAGAAGAAATTGATAGCGACGACCTGTCATATCGGCCAGAACACGAGTCTAAGTAAAAATACCACAGTGTTTTAAGGAATAAAATTCACAATTTATGACCTGTTAAGGCAAAGGGCGGTATCTCAAAAACACTTGAGTTATTTATACCATTTGATGTAGAGTTGCGCCCGCTCGGTCTTTAAAGGGAGCGCTCCGATCTCGGTCAATCGGTCAAATGAACTAGTTCGGTCTTTTAGTTCCTTTAGTTCCTTTAGCTCCAAGGAGCGGTTCCGACCGAAACAGGGAAAAGGAAAGGGAAGGGAGCGAGTTTAGACTCGAATCGGTCATGAACTGAACTGTTAGCTAAAGATCGGAATGTTAAAAAATAAGGAGTATAATAAAAATATAACGTTGTAATCAGATAAAAACAATCATTCATTTGTTGTCGTAGTTTCGTTTAACCGGGTTTCTAATTATGGTTCTTTGGTATCATCAAACAAGCGGACAATGTACAATTTAAAATAAATGCGTCTCTCTCGCACATGAGCAGGATATGCTTTGAAATAATACTATTTGTCTCGTTCACATCGACCGAGCACCGCGCCATGCCGTCCGCTCCGCTCTTTACCAATTCGTTTCCTGGTTCACTCGCTCACTCCCAGCTCCCGCTCCGTTTTAGCTCCGGAACCAAAGGAGCGTGGACCGAGACCGAGACCGATTAATATCGTTTACGAGGAACTAGTTATTTTCGGTCCGCGATGGGAATTCATTCTTTTTAGTTCAGGACCGACTCAAGCCTAATTTGATGCAGAATTTATAAACACGATGTCGATGTATGAATAACTCAAGTTTTTTTCAAAATACCGTCAATTATTATTGCCTTAATAGTGCAGTTTTTATCTGCGTTGTGCGGTAAAGTCGCGTACTTATTATTACCAAAGTAGCGATTGCCCGCAACTTTGTCTTTCTTTCTCGGGATGAAAAGTAGCTTATGTTTATAAGAAGTAGTGTAGCCATTTATTTATTTAAGGTTCACCAACTATTGTCAACAGACATCAGAAATTGATGCTTGTATGAACCTGTTGAAACTGAGTGTCTCAATCACCTAGGTAAACATCGCATCGCGAAACAAAAGTGAAACTTAAAAACTAAATTCACATAAGTACTAAATTGTGTTCTCAAAAATTTTTATAACAAAAAATTGAACCAACTACAAAAAACAATGAAAATAATTTTCTACCAATCTGAAGTCGGTCGGTGCCTCAGCACGAGCCGGCAGGAGTGGACCTATAGTCATCTACTTCACCTACGCACTTTATATTGGGCTTCAATCACTCCTGCTGGCTCGTGCTGAGGCACCGACCGACTTCAGACTGGTAGAAAATTATTTTCATGGTTTTTTTGTAGTCGGTTCTATTTTTTGTTATATTTTTTTTATATCAGGCTTTTTAGTGTAAATAATCTAAGATACAATAGTTTAATATCAACTGCTCGTCACCTTGTACGAAAGATTTCTTTTTCCGATGCAGAGATGTTAATTATTGAGGTGCTTCACCACCCGTTTTACCATATGCATTACGAGGAGCATAAATTGCTTATGGTCTATTTCTGAAATGTAGATACTAAAATGACAGTCTGAAATGTCAAACGTAAAAATAATGTGGCCAGCATAAAAGGACCAGTGCTGCTCCATGCTTTCGGTTTCGTAAATAATCGATAAAATGTATATTTTACGATAGCATAAATAACATTAAATTACTTTCCATTTTGAAAATATAAATGCACTTCTACGATAAATTGATATAATCTAAGCACAGGTAAAAAAATATAATACAGAGGGGCTACTACAAAACTAGAAAAACGAAGTTCTCAGATATCACACAACGTCATTGTTCATGTTTTTCGTATTCAAGTGGTATTCAACCGACATTCGTTACTTTACTCGTATTGTAATCGGATGTGATCAGTGCGTTTTCTAGTGTAGTTGTTGCTGTTGACGTTATTTGTTAAATTTGTTGAGTTAGACTTTTTATTTGTTAATTTTGTTTTGTTTGGTCGTGTTTTTGTTGAGTTTTATTTGATTAAACATGGACTCTGAGCAGCCAAGTAGTTCGTCGCATAGACGACGCAGCGAAGAAATACTTTCGCCTCGGAAAAAACGGAGACGTTGCAAAGCCAAGAAGTGTATGGTTGTAAATACGTACAAATATGTATACACAGAGGCCGATCGGCCGGCGGATCTTACTTAGAATGAAATTGAAACTTAAACATCAACATCTATAAAAAGTCGAAATATCTCCAAAACGGTCGCATTTTTATTAGACCTATTTTACCTTTTCTAGAATGTGCTAAGTGCCCTACATGTTAGTACATCACGGATCCGTTCATATCTTAGTATTTTACGACAAACATACATTGGTACATAGATACCTACAAAATCTTTCGGTGATAACCGGTTGCGGCACATCACTATTTATGAGACGCAAAAAACAGGTAACACATGACACGTCATTTTAGTATCTCGAATTAAGAAACAGACCAAAGCAACTGTGTGTGTAGTAAAATTCAACCCGTGAAATATTTGTTATTAAGTAGTAACTCTGATGGTTAACTGTGGTCTTCATCAACAGTTCCACTTCACCAAATAATGATTTTCAAAAGAAAATGCACGAGTTACTACTAAATATATCCAATGTACTATAGGTGTTCCTACAACGTTTGAAGAGTTCTCTCAATGAGGGCTATCGTTTTTTGTCTCACTAGATGGCGCACTGTTGCGTGAGGTTTTTAAGTACGGCTTTCAAAGTCTGTTATTACGGGCTTGAAAACAAAGTTTAGATTAAAATCATATTTAATACACCTTAGAACCGTACCATAAAAATATCGAGCATGCCACAGTGCTGCATAGTCCCCGTTTTGTTTGGAAAAAAGGGAGGACAAAGGTTTCCGAAAGACAAAACTGTCTCAAAACACAGACATTCATTGCCCCGGAACGCATATTTGCCATAATTAATTTCAGATATTGCAAAATATTCACAAAATGATTCTAATTATAAATAAACCCGCGTAGCTCACCCAAAAACTATGAGATTTGACATTTCGGAGACCTCACGCTACACTAGCGCCTCTAGTGGCGAATTCATACGCGATAGCCCTCATTTCCTTAAGATCCAATCATCAGATCCCGATTTGGTGCTTATGGGACCTAATTGAAGGCATTCCTAGACAAACACAAAAAAAATCTGTTCATAAATGACGGGAGTTCTGAGGTAACAAACATAAAAAAAATTACAACCGAATTGATAATCTCCTCCTTTTTTGAAGTCGGTTAAAAAACATTAAAACTAAGCAAAGTACCAACTAGGCCGTGTGATATAAATTATTTTAGTATATATCTGATTAGTTATCAAGGTGTGATTAGTTTACTGATGTTTTTTTTAAATTGGTTCTTTAGATTTATTGATTTACCCCCTACAAACATACAAGCAATTAAACACGCAACCAAGAGCGATTAAATCGCATGGACACAAAATTTCTAGTCTATCTGTCAAACGAAACAAGATTTCGATAGATAGGGTTGGTGAATTCGAATTGTAATTGGGAACGCGCTGGGCAATATTTATGACCTCTGATTTTAGCTACATTTACAGCTGGCACTTTAAGGCTGCCAGTTTCAGAAATATTAGGTAAATTTAGATTTTTTTTAATCCACTTTCGTTCTTGGAATACGTCTGATCGAATGAGTTTTATACAATATGCCGAAATGTATGCCTTCACCCTGGCCTCTGCTATAATAAGTAGTAACACTACTATATGTACTATTTTGCGACACACAGGGTGTTGTTCGTGTGTACTGGACGGTTGTACACCCCGCAGCTGATCCGCGACGTGTCGCTAGCCGATTCGAGCCGCAGCGAGTTCACTTCTCGCCACAGTCTGGAGTGGAAGTTTCTTTTCCTTGACCACCGTGCGCCGCCCATAATCGGATACTTGCCTTTCGAGGTGCTTGGCACTTCAGGCTATGACTATTACCATTTTGATGATCTCGAAAAAGTCGTCAATTGCCATGAGGAGCGTAAGTACACATATGTTTTGTTGAAATAGCTTTTGTTAAAACTTGACTGCCTAATCTTAGTTCGGTAGGTTAAAATATGTTCAATAGAACATTTGACAATAGTCACAGACGTAGCGACTTACTTACGCAAGTGTATACTGCACATGTATACTGTAACTACTTTACTTGCGCATGCGCAGGTTATCTAACCCACTACAGTAAAAACTTGCTCAAGTAAATCGCTACATCTGTGGCTACCATTAGAGATGCTACTGTCATGTCTTGATCTGTAAAATAAATGTATAGTTTAAAAAACCTAGGGAAATCGTTGTATTCGACAAATAAATAATTGTTAACTTAATTGTGTTATTTATTTCGAATTTATTTACAGTGATGGAAAAAGGAGAACTAACATCGTGCTACTATAGGTTTCTAACCAAAGGCCAGCAGTGGATATGGCTGCAGACACGCTACTACATTACTTACCATCAATGGAATTCTAAACCGGAATTTGTTGTATGCACGCACCGAGTAGTCAAGTATGTATATCCTTTTTCTTCCAACTATGCTTTAATTTCATCATAACCGCACTAAATACCGAGCACAAAGCGGGACTTTTCTGCTCTAGAGCAGAAAAAATGTATGAAAATCCTTTATTGCATTGTTTTAGATTTATTTTTAATTGCACGACCAAAGAGGTAACACAAGTATTTTTGCTATAAAATTAGTCTGCATAGTGTAAAAAAATCTAGTGTTATGTTGGTCAACCTGACGGTCTTATGAAATTTGACAGATTGCATACAAAAAATTGTTGCTACCAATACTACCAAAAATAGTAAGTAGCCGTATAATAAAAAAAACGCTCGGGCTCCAAATCGGCACTCAGTGCAGTAATGAATAACTTTCTGCTTGGTGCAACAATCTACTATTTCATCACACATGCTCGTTAATGATGTTATTCCATGCCTGTATAGTATACAGGCAGTATACAGTGTACAGTATACAGTATATACTAAAGGGCAATGGCCTCAATTGTTCCCGCGGGAATTATGGATTTACGTATAGTTTTTCTGCTCAAGGGAGTTATGGCTGGTTTTAAAACGTAAGTAGGTATGTACGTCATTTCAGATTAAAGAGGTCACACACATAAGTTCTGTCACACACTTTGTAACAAATATATATTTTTTATTTTACCTCTTATAAGAAATGTATATATTATTTGAAAGCTTATAATATAGCGAATTTAAAAGTAGAATATTTATTCAAAATAAGATTTTTTTTAACAAAAAAGTAAAACCGAATCGAACCGAAAATTTTCTTTATTTCTCACTTTTTAGTGATTCGCAGCCAAAGTACATCTTACAACGATTTCATTAAGCCCAAATACGACTTACTTACGTTGTTTTATAACAGAGTTCCGTTGCCTACCTTCTGGCTTCAGCAACAGATCAGTTCGAAAGAATCATTAACTTAAATCTTCTTCTTAGTCGCTTACCTAGGTATATTAATCATGATCGTTTATAGACGAGCGAGAATTACTTAGCTTTGACGAGTTCCATTGGTCATCTACGGTCTTCTTCATCAGGTCCAGGTTACCAAATGATACTCTCTGAATGTAAATGCTTATCTTAATGCTAAAAATTTCAAAATCGCCATAGGTGTGCCTCTAAAATTTGAGTTTTGCCCTCGATTTCCCTAGGATCCCATCATCAGATCTTGACTTGGTGATAATGGGACCACTTCAGAAGAATACTTTTTCGAATAAAAAAAGAAATTTGAAAATCGGTCCACAATTGTCTGAGTAATCGGTGACCATACATTAAAAAAAAATACAAACATTGGAACATAGAACCTCCTCCATTTTTGAAGTCGGTTAAAGACCGCCATAGGTGTTTATACAAGACAGAGGCAGGCAGCTAGTCGAAGAAGACTGGAACCAAAGTAGCTTACCCGATATAAAAAAAAAAAATTTGCTGCTCTGTGATTGAAGTGAAATAACCTATTATTATTGTTGTGTAGTTACTCGGATGTATCGAAGAGCGGCAAGCAAGAGACTGCTGACGCGGACATGGACGGCGAAGAAGCGCCAACCCAACCCTCTGCCTCCATGAAAGACGCTACCGAGGAGTCTATGTCAGCCATGTCGCCGACCTACATGTCTGATGCTAGCGAAGCTTTTGCCATGTCCTATCAGTCTATGGCACAGGTAAAGACATAACATAAACGATGAAATAATTGAATTGCTCGGGTGAGCATAGTAATTGTTTGTAATTCATTGATATAGACCTCAGCAAGGTACATAAATATTGTCAAACTTGCACCGTTTTAACATATGATAAACCTAAAATGTGACCCCATGGGACGAAAATCACATTTACTTCATTATGGCGGCTGTGTCCCGGCCAAATCGACTCGGACACATGTTTATTTATTAGTATCACTATTAGTATTCGTAAAATAAACTGACTGAATGACTGATATATTTAGATTAGGGCACAACCCAAACTACTGGGAAAAGGAGCTTGAAACTTTGCACAGCGCTTCTTTTATCATGTATTGTAGATGGAATTTTCGAAATCTCACAAATAATAAATGTAAAACGAGACTCGTGAGCAGGAGTTACTGTAATTCATGCTTTTGTCTCATTTTACCATTTTTTGTAGTAAAATTGGATTCATAATCAAGTAATCATTATCAGATCTACTGATTTTAGTGGACAATCACACAATAATGACACGGCGGAAAACTATTTTCTTAATGGTAATAAAACAAGACTGTTACAAACAGTACAAACAAAGAGATTTTATTGCAACTGAATACATAAAAGAAACGAAAAGTTTTTTCCCCGGATTATTTTTATCACTTTCTTGTTCTGTTTTTTTTTTGGTAGCCTGTGTCGACGAGCAAGATGTGCACGTTGTCGGTGACCGCGCCGGCGCCGTCTGTCTCGTGGTCTCGCTCGTGCGGCCGCTACACGCCGGGCTCGGACTGTGCCTCGTTCCGATACGCGCCGTCCTCGGACATCGCCTCAATCCGGTATGCTGCCGGATCGGACACCGCTTCGCTGTCCGGCGAATCACGATCCTCGCAGATGACTAACTCGCAGATTTCTAACTCGCGAGAGGTGAGTACGTCAACCAATAGGAACTGAAACTTTCAATGATCACTTGCATTGCACCAAAATTAACCCTTTATAAGGCAGAGATGATTTAGCGACCACATGCATTGATTTGGAAATTCTACCTTATTCTTTTAGTGATAAGTTACAATATTCATCGTTATTATTGAAAATACTACTAGCTTTAAAAACATCCTTTGCTAGGTATGTATTCGATAGCTGCTTTTGATTCTGTGATAGTATGTTCCAATAAATGGGGCCTTATATGGGGTTAAACAGCACTAAAATTTAAACTAGATCTTTATTCGAAGATCTTTTGAACTGCGGTTTATTAAGGGAAGAACAAATAAAGACTAATCTCGAATAGTTACGGGTCTATCAACTT
Source organism: Choristoneura fumiferana (assembly GCF_025370935.1). Classification (NCBI taxonomy): domain Eukaryota; kingdom Metazoa; phylum Arthropoda; class Insecta; order Lepidoptera; family Tortricidae; genus Choristoneura; species Choristoneura fumiferana. The sequence goes on from NC_133472.1 coordinate 31,247,666, forward strand.
TTTCTTGTACCTCGTTGCTATGGTTACGTCCCCTGGACAACTCTAAAACTATTTATTTTATTTTATTTATTTGTAAAAACTTACACAGCATTACAGTTTGACACCAAAGCAATGAGTAAGACAAAAAACAATTAAGTAATAATAATAACAATTATAACAAATTAACAATAACACGAGGACGGACGTGCATCCATCATCTCACAGAACTTCAAACATTCATCGCACACTCTTCTCCAACAACCAGCCAGTACATCACACTGGGGCGCCGATGCTAGGAGGGTATTGACGTAACGCAGCGCTCGGACCAGTGGCGACTGCTTGCGAGCGGCGCAAGAAGCTATGAGTTCCTATTATTTTTTCTGTGGTTTAAATTCATCGAGCGTACATTTTTGACGTAGTTACAAGCCCATTATTTTTTGGACTATTGCCCATAGTAGCATATATTATATTAAAACAGGTTTTTTTTAAGAAACTGTCACTGTTGTCTCTTGTACAACGGGACAGAATAACAAACAAAAAAAAGTTTATTGACCCTAATGTAAATTGAATCATCCATTACTCAAAATCCATTGTCCATCCATCAAACATGTTATTAATTGCTAGTTTTTTTTAGAAGCGAATACACTCCTATGGCTCTGACGGAATTGGTCATGGTAGCATGATGACGTTCCAGCTGCCAAAGAGTGAGCCGGCGCTGGTGCCGCAGCAGGCGATCGGCGCGCAGTACCTCGAGCCCGTGCCCTACGTCAACGCAGTGAGGGCTGTGGGTGCCGTGGGCGCCGTTGCGCCTCTGGGCGCCGTGGCCACGGTCGCCCCGTTGGGCGTGGGCTCCGTCGCCTCCTTGGGCGCTGTGAGCTCCGTCGGCGCCTTGGGCTCGCTCTCGATCCCCACGCTGCCGGTTATCGTGACTCCCGACCAGGCTCAGACGCAGGTGAGAGCAATTTTCCGCTTTATCGCCTCGGCCTTACAGTTTACATGCAAAAATAAGTATCTATTCGAACTTCTCAAAAATATATTACATCGGAATACTCTGTGGTACATATCTTTGAAACGTTGGATATGTTCACGTTTTTACACTCGACTGTACAATTTTGTGACTATCAAAAAATGATGGTGAATATCACGTGCAAAGTATAAGCCAACCTGATCTTTTTTTCTGATGTATGCCACTATTGATGTTAAGGTTTAGGCCTGAACAATAATTAAGGTTATCATCCTACATTATAAATTATAACTGAGAAAATTTGTCAAGATGTTTATAACTCAATCATGCAATAACGTCTGTCCGATTCACATGAAATTTGGTATGGAAATTGGTATGAGTGATCTTGACTCCGAGAAATGATCTTATTCACTAAATCCAGCTTTTATATCAAAACCGACTCCGCTTATCGACTCTAATTTATTTATTGAGTTCTCTACCCATGTATGTGCTGAAGTAGCTATTTGTAATAAATATTTTTTTATGTGTAAGTCACTTCGGATTTACTATCGGCGTACTGGCTCAAAACTTGACCTAACATATGCAATCCGATTCATGTGATTTAAAGAAAGCGAACTGAGTGCTGAATCGCCGAACGCGGACCACACGATCCATCAGTTTGGTCGGAGTTAGATACTCTTCGGAGTCAATGAAATTTGGAAGGAGCCGAAAACGTATATTCGGATCCGCTCAAGGATCAGACTCTTTTGAATCTTCAGATCCGAATTTATCCATCTCTAATGGAAATAGCTTTAAATCCCGGGGAAGTACATAGGTTAGTTACGTAGTTCCCGCGGGATAGCGATATGGGATTCTTCAAAGATGAAGTCGCAGGCAACTACTAGTTAATTATAATGTTCAGAGGCCGTATTGTCTAACGTGTTGACCTTCGCGAGCGCATTCACCATCTCTTTCTACCCTCGTCTTTACCGCGTCATAGAAAGAAGTGTTGAAAACGTTTATGATTCCAAGTGTGTTAGACAATAAGGCCTCAGGTCTTGAGAGGCTGTAAAACCATAGTAAAAAAGAGGACAAGTAAGTCCACTCCGACCCTTTAGGAGACTTAACTGCCTACACAAGCGGGGACGCTTAAGGTTGTCGAAGTCTATTTTAGATTAATTACCTACCGGCAAATAATTTTAGTACGAAAGTTAACTTAAAATTGTCTAATGTCCGTGTCTAGAGAAACTAGACAGATTCTACTCCGTATTATTATTATAATACTAAATTTAAAAATATTCTTTAAAAATTCACCGGAAAAAATACGTAACTACGAGTACGCGAACGTAAAAGGTGATCAGCGCAAGACTAGTAAACTAAAATCGAAACGCACGGCACCGACGGCAGCGCAGCCTTGACTAAAGAAAACTTAATCCTCCTTTAATTATCAGTGTGTGCGTGCGTACCGGCGCCATCCGGCGCGCATACATTTAAGCCGCCCGATGTACTTTTGTTCGTAGTGAGCCTACTTGTCCTCTTTTACTATGGTAAAACACGGGTGCGCCAAAGCTCATATAACATTGCAAATTCGATTATTGAAACTTCGAAAATGTATCTTATACAATTTTACATCCTAATGATCATTATATATTTTTATTTTAGACAATAATCATTGGAACTCCGAATTTATTGTATTCATAATGTCTTTTAATATAAATACCTCTGTTACGACAATTTATGTATATACTCATTATTCAACATATCGATTTTAGGTAATAAAAATTGGTTTTATGTACGTTTTAAAGTATACCTTTGTTTATTCCTAATCTATTCATACATATATACAAGTTGATGACTTTTTAAATGAAAATATCTGGGTAAATAATATGGGAACTATATTTTCTGTCATTTAAATTTAGATTTGTCACGAAACTGCGATACCCTAACTATTATATTTATCCCTAAGAAATAATAATGGAAATAGAAATAATATTGGTTCCTTAATTCGATCTATTCTATAAGGCAGGTCTGGTTAGGTACGACGACGAGCGAAGCGAGGAGGAGTGTTAGGTAGAACTGCGACCCTTAGTGCACGAGCCGAGCGAGCAAAGCAAGCGTGCCGCGGCAGCGGCCGGCGAAGTGCCAGAGCCGAACATATTTCACACAAACACGCATAGGAACAACAAAGAATGCGAACCGTGATGTTTTAGTAGCCTACCGCTTTAATATGCGATCGGACTTAAGTAGGCATACCCTCCAATGTAAATCATAATCTCTGTGTACGTTCCGATATACGTTCAGGTTCAGTTTAAATAATATAAGTTAGAAAGACATAATTTACAGATCAATATTACTAAAACAAACTATGTACAATTCAATTCAAAACGAAGTAATAATATTAGCCTTAAACTTACATTATAGAAATAAGCAAATACATGAAAAGAAAAGCGTAACATTTTTAGGATTAGCTTTGGACAAGCATTTAGACTGGCAGATGCAAATAGTTTTTTTTTTTGTAAATTGAACAGATCTGTTTATGTATTACGAAAACTGAGACGTACTTCAGGCTTGCAAGTCTCCTTGGCTGCCTACCATGGCTATGTTAGCTCGACCTTAAGATACGGTCTTATTCTATGGGGAAATTGTACAAATTTTAGCAAGGCATTCGTTGCACAGAAAAAAATTTATACGTGCTGTCTGTGGTTCTGCCCCATATGAATCATGCAAACCACTTTTTAAAAAGCTTGGTATTCTGCCTTTAACCTGCTTTTATATTCTGGAGATATGCATGTTTGTAAGAAGGCACATGTATCTCTTCACAACAGCAAAAGAAAATTCGTTTAGAGTTCAGCGGAATTCAGGACGACTCGTTCATGTTTGTGTGCCTCGGACAGCACTTTACAGAAAACATTGCTTTGTAATGTGCATGAAAATTTTTAACAATCTTCCGCAGTGCGTACAAGTGCTTCCTCTAAATAAATTTCAAAATAAGTTAGTACACATACTGTCAGAAAAAAACATACTATAGTGTAAAGGAGTTTCTCACTTACCCTTAAACTTAACACTAAAAAAATTAATATATTTTTGCATACTATAATTAGAAATAGCAGAATAAGCTGCCTATTGTCTCAACACCACCTAATGATATTTTATGTAACTACTTATTCTTTGCAAATAAATATATTCTTATTCTTATTCTTATAGCTTTTGATCACATAAGTACAAATGATTATATAAAATAAATTTATAAATAAAGAAATTCTCCCAAATAAGATTATGCGCATAGATTAAATCTCGTTAATGAAATGATGAGTAAAAAAAATCGAAATATGTATCTTTATGAACAATATAGGTAGTAGTAATAATAATTATCTTTAAAATATATAAGAAACAATTTTCGGAGAAATGATGATTATGATTACAAAGCGGTATTATTATAAATAATCGAATAAAAAATTGTATATGAGCCAATATGGACCCGGTAAAACACACTATAGCGACGTCACCGGCAAGTTTCACGCACGCAACGTACTCCACTCAAACTAGTTTGCTAATGTATTTAGGAACTCGAATCAAAAGATCGGGTTCATTTTTTTTTCTCATATAAATCTTAAGGAAAACGAAGAAACCCAACTAGTCCCGAGCGACATTGACATTCTAGTTGTACTTAATGTCTTTTCATCTTCTCGAATTGTATTGATATCGAATGTATACAACGCGTCTGAAGCGTCGTAGTACCATTGCTTGTGTCTAATCCTATGTGATGCGAGCTAGTGGCCGTGGCAGGAGCAGTTGCAGCAGAAACACGAGGAGCTGCAGCAGATGATCGTCCGGCAGCAAGAGGAACTGCGCCTCGTCAAGGAACAGCTCCTGTTGGCTCGGCTCGGCATACTCCCGCCCTTGCCCGCCGTAAGTGAGCTCACAATACTGAGTTTTACATGATCTTTTTAATAGCGTAATAGCGTGTCATAGTGGCCCAGTGCTGGGCAAAGGCCTCCCTTGACCTCACGAACTCCAATTCTGGCGCTATCCAAATAAGTGAAGAAATTTATGTAAAGACTATTTTAATTTATTGCATGGCAATTATCTGTGTTCGCGGGTTCTGGGTTCACGATGGATGCAAGCCGCTTCCAACCGAAGCAACTGGTAGTCTATGAGAGAAGCCTATGCCCAACAGTGGACGTCCTACGGCTGAGATGATGATGATGATGAATTATCTGTGATGCTGTCCCTGTTTAATCGAACAAATTAAACAAAGGCGGCATCATAGATAAAGCAGGAATTAAACAGAGAGTGGTGAAATAGGGGGCAAATACATAAAGGAAGAAAATCTCCTGTTGCATGTAGCAGTAACGTCTGTATTGTGACCGTTAATTTGACGTGCCAAATTAGAAAACTGCACATACAAGAGTGGACTTAATTTTTTTTTCTACTCGCGTAGTACAATGTGCTACTAACGATATCGCTATCGGTAATCCAATGAGGTGCATTGTGTGATCGCAACTTTGACATTTCAATGTGAAACGTTTCACAATGTTCTTTTTCGCACTGCAAATGGCGGGAATTAAAAAAAAAAACTTCAACCATTTTATTTTATTTATGTAATTATTGTTAAATCGACTTTATAGATTAATTAAAATATGTTTATTATTGAATAATGAATATTTACACAACGGACAATAAGTGAATTTTACAGTTATTATTAAATTTTAATATTTCAACATTATTTAATTTGACTTGTATTCGAAAAAGTTCCCGGGTCCATTCTAAGGTTGTTATTAGTGAAAAAAAAAACGTTTCAAAATAGCGGGATTTGTTTTGCTTTTGCACGGAGTTCTTGAAAAATTGAAAGAAATAAAAGAGTTAATCAAGTGAGAATGTGTGACTTTGGGGAATTAAGTGATGCAGAAATTATGACGCCGCCAGAAATAAAACAGGCGGCAATGGAAGTGAGCAGTAATTTGCTACCTTTAAAGTCGAAAAATTCATTTATTGTCCGTTATATAAGTATTCATTGTTTATTAATTGTTTATGTTTGAGTCCGTAGAAAAAGTAATGTATGCAACTATTCATAATCAGCCATTGAGACACTCATGCGTATCTATTATGACATTCGTCTTCGCCTCATGTCATAAACTCGCTTTATGATACAGTTGCATAAAGTACTATTACATATATAAATGTCCAGTCGGGTTTCCATAGTAAGTCGTCCCTTATAGTGAAGAATATATGCTGAGTATGAACATCTTACTTTCGACTTATGATTTTTTTAAAGATTTCTTTTAATGTATTTTTTTTTCGGGTTGTAGGTATTCAAGCGCTTAAAATTTTTAAATTATGTTCTTCATACATAGAAGTGCATATACATGTTTGTATACATTTGCATCGCCACCCAAAAAACTAATACTAATTATCAAATAAAAAAATAACAATAAAATAATACATTTTTTATGTGGTTGTCAAGTAGTGACACCTCATGATTTTTTTCTCAGAATAGACCATATATTGGCCTACTACTTGTTTAAACATCAACATTTTCCAGGAAGTAAAAAAATCAGCAATACATTCAAACAAATGTGTATTCAAACGGTGTTTTATCGATGTCGTATGTCTACAAACTCCTCTATTATGATTGAGTTTTCTAATCAGTTTGTCGTATTTATGAGTAAAATGCTAATGACAACTTATAACAACAACATTTTGTATACGACACTGAAAAACACCGATTGTATATTTGGAAAATACAGCGAATATGCATACTACGTACACGCAACGCTAATATTAGTTCTAGCATAAAATTACATTCATGCTTTTCAGGTCTCACAATCGTATATGACCGATGACATACAACACATGTCTCGGACTCAAGCGGAGATCATGTACGAAGAACCGTCGGGGCGGTCGCTCATCACCAATTACCCCCCGCAACAGCCGCCCCACCACCCGCACTTGCCGCAGTGACAACCAACACCATTGGACGGAACTGAGCCTTACCCTCCATATAAATAGTTAGCATAATCAGCTAACATAGATCTATGTGGTTTGCTATCGTACAGATCTGCCCATAGATAGGCAGCTATACTTTTCCGATTTTTCTAAGTTTCAGTATGATTTTGAAAAATATTTGTACTGGAAATAGCGAAAAAATAAAATATAAAACTGTAAATTTCGAAATCAATATAGATTATATTAGTTTCGCTCTGAAGTCGGTGTCGGAACGCAACGGCTCTTATAGTGAATGTTGCGTGTGATGTTGCGGCATGAAAACTGTTTGAGTAGATAGATGATGACTCGTACGACGTACTAAGCGGTCCGTATATTATTTTATCTACAACACCCATATCATAAGTCCTCTATAATGCGTTCAAAAACCGTTGGCAATGACCAGCATTAAACAACAGATTTTACTATGACAACTTTCTTGTCTGTGGTAGTAGGTAACAGCAGTAAAGGTGATAATTGATATCAGACGGTTCACTCGGATGAATGTTTTTGCGAGTACATGCTTTATTTTTCTTTCATTCCATGTTCACACGGCTTAACTTAGCTTAGGTATTCCAATACCATAAAAAAGAACATTCATCCGTAGTTTCCTTCAATATGGCGTCGAATGAAGTCGTGCGAGTGAACGTTCTCTCTTGTGTTCAGACTGTTCATTTTTCTTTCATTCGGAGAGGAATGGATAATGCCGAATCAACCGATTGAACATCGCTGCATCGGTTCATTAATGAATTCATTCGGCACTTTTGTTTCACTTTGTGTTCAGACGTGTCATTTCGAGTGAAAGATGCCGAATGAAAGACAGAAATGAACGAAAAATGAACCCTCTGATACCACCTTTACGGGCTTTACGTAATGTTCATTACAACTGTTATTACAGTATCAAATATAGTACTGTAATGAGTTTAAAATTTTGAATAGACAGTATCCACAGACACAACATTTTCCCGATACGAAATGTCACTTTGGTATGTTTTTAAATATAAATCGCACGACAATTTGATCTCGAGCGATTTGTCTGTGTCTTGAAAAAAAAAAAACATTCGTGACAGATTTGTCTTGCTGCCATTACTGTTGTCATTTTGTTTATTGTTTTTTGCTGTGTTTTAAAGTTTATAAAAATAATTCATTTATCTGTTTTAATTTATTTATTAAGTACATTAGTTTAACACCTATGGATATGTTACTGGTAAAACAAGTCAGTAATGCAATGCAGGTCATTTGTTATCGGTTTCTGAACCCATCTTAGATTACTTATATTATAATATGTAAGTATGTAGATAAATATTGTATGCAACTATACGTTATTAGGCCTTAAAACACTCATGTTTTTAAGGACCCCTATTACGTAACAGTTGCATAAACTACTATAAATAAATCATTGCTTGCCTCAGTCTATGTCAAATTAATCTGTTTTTACTTTGGGATACGCTAAAGTTTATTAAATTCAAAATATTTATTTCATTTAGGAATTGCCTTAGTGTATAATGTTTTAAACGATTGCGGTGATGACACAAGTCTATTGTTATAGGGGCTTTGCACGGACGAACTATTTCAAAGATTTATTTTCGATGTTATTTCGTTATCATAGCCGAGGCGATCTTCTTGTACCTACAGCATGTGTGCCAATACCAATGAAACATAATGTGATAGTTTCTTTATTTTTATACTTGATTCGTAGTTTTTTCTATAAAGTGTTATATTTTTATTATAGTAAGATGTACGGTATTTTATGTCAGATTTATTTATAACCGGTTATATAGCTCATATTTTTTATATTCTTTAGTAGTTTGCATAGCAAACACATCATGACGTTAGATTTTTTTTTAGTTTAGATAAATGTTTGGACAACTTAGTGCGGTCTTATATGCCATAAAAACTTTTTTTATCTTATAGTATTATGGTTGACAAAATGTTCTATTTTAAGAGTTGCGTAGGTGTCTGTCTGTATGTCAAGACCCTTTTTTTCAGAAACGTGTGGAGGAATAAAGCTGAAATTAATATCAAATACTTAGTTCTGCTTCATGTTGGAGCAGTGAATAAATCAAACTCTCTCTCGCAAAAAGTTTTGCTTAGGAGATGGGCTCTGCTAACAATGGATATTCATAGACAGCTGTAAATTTGTACAGAGCCCTCGGTGCGCGAGTCCGTCTTCTAGGTTTTGAGTCCTACTTGGCAGATTTTTAGGGTTCCGACTAGGAACCCTTATAGTTTCGACATGTCTGTCCATCTGTCTGTATGTCCTTCCGCGGCTAAGCTCAGAGACCGTTAGTACCAGAAAGCTTTAATTTGGCATGAATTACAATACATATCAGTCATGCCGACAGAGGAAAAAAAAGAAAAGATTTTCCCCATAGACGTTTATTGGGGGTAAACTTTTTTCTCAACTAACCGTATAGTGTGGGGTATCGTTGGATAGGTCTTTTAAAACCATTGGTTGCTAGGACGATTTTTAGATTTACCTAGTGATATGTTAGCGAAATATTCAATTTTAAAGTACTTTATTAAAATCGAGCGTCCCCCCCTCTTAAATCTGAACTGTTGGGTGGAAAAATTCAGGATGGTAGTAAGTACATCAAATTTACATGGAGAATTATAACGGCTAGGCTTGCTTGAGAATTATTAGTAGTTTGAGTAAATATCAGCCTAAGGTATAAAATATACCTAAACTTAGAAGATTCCGTGCACAATACGAAATCCTTAGAAAAAAATTACTTGATGGCTACGGAACTCTGTCTTGGGCGTGTCCGACACACTCTTGGCCGGTTTTTTTATACTGCGAATGTTTTTTAAGACGAGAGGTTTAGGTACCAGAACCAGACACCTTATTGTCATCATACTTCAAATCACAATCGTTTTCAACTTTCAACACTTGTTCTGTCTCGCGGTATAAGACGGGGATAGAAAGTGATGGTGAATGCGATCGCGAAAGTCAGCGCGTTAGACGATACGGCCTCAGTTTTAAATAACTACTATCAGAAGATTTTTTTAAGCCAGAATAGTAATAAATGGTATTAGAGTAAAGAGGTCTGTGAGATGTATGTGACGTGACGTTTAGAACTGACTGACCCGGCGAACTTCTCTCAATATGAACATTATATATCTACAAGGACACGTTACTACTACATACAGCAGCTCACCTTCTTTAGTTTTTTACCTATAGCTGATCTTATAAGGAAAAAAAAATGCTCCCATACCGCTTTTCTCTCCCTCATCGCTAACCATTAGCTAACTGGTTTTGGTTAATTATCGTCTGTAAAATGATGACTACAGAGAGTTCATATGAACGCAAAAGTAAAAATTAGAGAGTTCGTGGTTAAGTAATAACCATTGTGATTTGGGTACACATCAATATAGTCAAGCATATTGAATACAGTTCGATATTGGAAGGTTTTTTCTCTCGATTTTTTTAAAAGTTTTTGCTCGATTATAAAAATGGTAAATACAAAAGTTTAACTAGTAAAACTTCTCTTATGCAAAACCACAAATAATAAAAAACATAATGTAACATCCTTTGTTTGCAAGTCCGACTTTACGGCTCCACTTAAGCGGAGACGAGCGGAGCGGAGAGATGTGTAGGATCGACCAATCTTAAAATATATTAGTTGAAATTAGTTTGCGTTTCTTGATATAAATAAAAGATGAACATCTAATTGCACCTTTATATTTTTCACTATATAATATACAATTATTTTGATGTAGTTTTTCTGATTAAATAAACGGATTAAGTTAAGAACAAAATTACACACGTAACGTAGGCAGGAGATCGAGACAGAAAGGGAAAGAGCTACCAGAGACAATCAACGAGCTAGTGTTGCCGTAGATGTCATACCATAGAGGCATAGATTAATATTTCCAACAAAATCCACTTGAAATCCACATCTCGGAGACAATATGTAATATAATATGATAGGTCGATCCCTACACGTCTCCTCTCCACTTCGCTCGTCTCCGCCTCAATGGAGCCGCAGCCTAACTTGCCGTCATTTCTGTTTATCATCAACAATCTTTCAATTTCTATTCATCGTAATTTTATTTTTTTATGTTATGGTCTAATATAATATATAATTATAAAAAATACGCCATTATTAGTTATGATCATGAATATTACGTTAATCGATTTCAAAATCAAAACAACAAGTTTTTTGGAAACGAGGGATCCTCTAAATTGAAATACATACGTTATTAGCTAGAATCAACTATAATCAAGTTTATTAATTATTGCATACGAACATTGGGGTAAAATGAAAGTAAAAATATTTATTACTTAGAATGAGAATTAGTGCCAAAATTCAAATCAACGTTAACTCCTAAGCATTATCTTGTCACTGTATTATAATTCATAATTATCATAATCAATATTTTTATTGTTTTTAAGGCTGTGCAATTCTGTAGATCATAGAATATAAGTGTGACAAAATAACAATCTTTTGAATAACTTATCAGTTGTTACTTTTAAATACATTGTCTGTTTGATTTTACTGAGTGCAATTCATAATTTAAGTTGCATTTGTTTTTCTTATTATTACGTTAAATTTTGTTACAAATAGTGTTCTAGACGATATTTATGTTACGGTGTTTGAGTTTACTGTATAAAAATTAAGTTATAGTTTTTTATTTTTAATCCAGGACCCTTTCTAAAATAACGAGAGATAGCATATTAATGATCATTTGAAAATGTTAGGGTTTCACTGAATTTTTTAAGTACCTAAATTAATGTGGTAGTACGTAATTTGATGTAATCTATGCACATCATTTTCGCAGTGAGCGAGACTGTGTCTGTGTGGGAGATAAGTAAAATATTGAAGCTTGTGGATCTGAAACTGATCTAGTGATTGATAAAGTGGGGATGATGGTTCTTGCTTGTTGTGCGTACCGCTGGTGAGCTAACCATCTTTACTGTGCAGGACGTATACACAGTAAAAAAACAGAAATAACTAATATTTTTAGTATAGAGTGCGGTAGCAAGTTAAAAAAGGTAGTCTCTTTTTTATACATTTTCTTACTCTCGTGTACCAATGTCAGCTTTTGATGACTATATCCTGTTGTGACAACTTTTCTATTGAAGTGTCTGGTGTTAAACTGCAACATTTATCTCTTCTACGGCAGAAACCATTAGACTAATAATAATAATTAATCGGCATGCCAGGCTGGGCACTATGTAGACACTGCATGTGTACAGTCAAGTGCAAAAATATGGACTTATCTAACACTTCAAAAATATGTACCACCGAATCTTATTCCGACGTAATAAGGCGGTGGTAACATATTTTTGTGTGGTTCGAACAGATACTTATTTTTGCACTTGACTGTACTTATAATTAGGTAGTGCCTGGGTAAAAAAGTATTCTATTTAGTCGGCCAGTTAGATTACCTATCAGAAAACATTCGACTCTTATTTTTTATTTTGACAATGAAACAAAAAATTACAAAGATGAAACTCGTCAAAGTTCGAGAGTGGGAGCTAGTGACGTCAGTCCGTAGTAAAAAGTGTAGGTATATAGGTATGACGTCACACGGAACTTTAACTAATTAATATAGTATCTTCATCATTTTTTGATTTTTTGTTTAATTGACTAAGGAAAAAAGACGTGTCCGATATTTTATGAAAATATAACTGACAGAGATATTTTTTTAGGAATCTAGCCTATTCAATCAGTGCAATATTTTATATTTTAGTATCTGCCGAGAAAAGACCCGTACCAAGGTCATCTTCATCATCTCATCATCATCTTTGCGAAAATGTGATGCACATGCGTATCTACAAAAAAATAAATTTCATTGACAAAACAATGCTGTACAGTCCGGTTTTTATCTTTTTGGAGTAGTGTTCTAGTAATTCCACTGCAAATAGATGCAGTGGGTGGACTTTAGGGAAATTTTGAAATACCTATTTATTTTATTAATAATTCATTAATTATATAAAATAATGTATTTTGTTTAAGAAGTTTAGTCAAAAAAAAATCGGTCAATATTTAGTACATACAATGGGTGCGCGTGTGGAGAAATAATATTTTTGAATCTGTAACATTTAAATTGTGTACTTTTTGTTAGGGTGTGGTAATGTCCCAGTGCTGGGCAAAGGCCTCCGCCCTGTATTTCAAACTCGTCCTGCCTGCACTCATTGTCACGAAGTAGTAGGTTTTTAAAGAAAATTGCGTACGTACTCTAATACAGGACATTTTAATGGTTGTTAATCGGGTCTAAGTGTGCCGTTGCTCACTTGTGGGTTTGAGCTTCGAAGGGACGCTTCTGAAAAAATTTGTCTTCGTGGCGTTTGTATATCTGACTATTATACTTATTGCTACTTTACCACAAAATTATTGTCTAAGGATGTAGTCAATGTCATAGCGGCCTATACACTTTTTGATGATCTTCAGAAATATTGCAGGTTTAATGTCAAGCATAACGAAGGTATAGCCTTGAGGTTAGTGACCCTGATTAAAACGCTCGAGGTTGAGGGTTTGATTCCCATGTGACGCAAAAAATATATGATGTCTCCGTATGTTTCTACTTGATATGTAGATGTTATATTTCATAAAGTATGTATCTGCGCTGGAAAGCGAAAATATATTTTCTTTTTAAGAATACAATACCTATACTCTACGAATTGTGGTATCAAGCGAGAATCAGTTTATTATTATAAGTAAGTACGTGTTTACTTCGTTAATTTATATAAAATTAATATGGAAAAGTATCAATTATTATGATTGTGAGACTGCCACTTCGGCCAAGTTGTCCAATTTTGTACATACTATTGTGTATAAGAAAGAGGGGATATTATTATTTATAAATACATTTTTACTGATAGATTTGATGTTGTTATCGTTGTAAAAATATACAGTTCAATTTATGATTAGGTATTCAAATAATGCTAGTTGATGCTAATTTTCAATCAATTTTAATTACGTGACCGTCAAGATTTTCTGAAGGTAGTAAATGTAGAGGCGGAACGTTGTCACATTAACAAACGCAACGTATTTGTAAACACTAATTAGCGATCACCATGCTATGACAACATTCCATGTATGCTCAACAATTACTACATACATACTACGTATATTAGGTATCATGGCACTTACTTTACAAATGATCGAAATACATTTTTTTTTATTGTAGTGCAAAGAGGTTCCAAGACGATCAAGCGGCATTTTGATCACTTGCAATGCTTGCTTGAATGATCATTATAAACGGTCAAAATGCTTGATTCGCCTTGAAGCTGTACCGTCGCGGGGCCTCTAAAAAACCACACAAGTATAGTTTCATCAAATTAATTTTAAAGTTATAGCTAGGTCAGTGGTTTGTTTTGTCTACGTTTTTATTTTTGTACGAGGGTTTAGTCCAATAATGTGTGATGATTATTTTTTTAATAAGTAATCTGATACATTTTTTGTTGTTATGTTTAATTGGAAAGTACTTATATTTTTATCAATATGTTTACGAATAAAAAGATGCAGCTTCGTATTACTAATGAAATGTACAACGTGTTATTTTTGATTTCCATTAACTTTAAGAGAACATTCAACAGGTTACAAGATACCTAATCGAGAATTAAGATAATTAATGATGAGTGGTAAAACAGTGTTTTAAACTCGACATTTAGCAAAATAAGGTAAAAATAATGTTTTTTTGTATTTCTTAAGTGTCACGACAATCTCATTCGTTTGAACTTTACAAATGTGAAATTAGATTTTTTGGAATAGCAAAAAATGTATTACCGCATAATTTCTATCAATGAACTTAGCTATCTATGGAAGTTAACGGAAATTAAGAAAAACACCGTGTATAGCCAGCTACAAAAGTAAGTGGTCGCTTTTGTATTCATACATCTACCTTATGATGTTACGTACATAGCTGTAAAGTGACAAGGTGTACAACCGACCAGCTACTTTTTGCAGACTGTATTTTTTTAACTTTACTTAACCACCGATATATCGTTTTAACGATTTCCTATTGATCCTATTAATAGACTTTGTCAAACTTAAAAGTACAAAAGTTAACATTAACCTTTTCAATTTTGAAACTAAGTACAAGAATACTTAAAAAAAAACCGACCAAGTGCGTGTCGTACCACGCGCAATTAAGATACTGTAAGTAGTCGAAATGAAGTTAAAATTGGTCCCAGAATGATCGCTAAGCCACAACGTAAAACAAAGATAATATTTTTTTATTGAAACTTGAAATTATTTTGTGTAAAGACAGTTTTTTTGGAGATATTTCTAAAACTAAAAGACGCATTGTTGCTACTATTTTTTTTTAAATCTTTTTTGATGACCTGATTTATATTTATATGATATGCGCATTTTCACGAGTTTTGGAATTAAGTTTATAAATCTTTAAATAGTCATTTATTCAAAAGATAATAATAATAACAATAGAAAACTATAACCAACTCAAATAACTCGCCCCTCGCCATTCCCGCCACAAAGGTGCCCATAACGCTCGCGGCATTTCCACGTTGGATAGCTATGGACAGCCTTTGCACCAGAAATGACTCGGAGCGAGGGTCCTCCCCTTTTTGCCTGAGTCGACGGCCCAAATCACCTACAAAACGCTTTGCATCCGCCCCCCAGCAGCCCGCCGTCTCCACCGCCAAGGGAACGAATATATACCCCCATATATTTATTCAAAAAGTTACGATAAAACTGCTTGATCGATTTAAAAAAAATCTTTCACTATTAGAGTGCTAAATTATTCCAAAGTGCCATAGGCTATAATTATTTATTCAAAATATATTTATTCAAAAAGTTACGATAAAACTGCATGACCGATTTTAAAAAAAATCTTTCACTATTAGAGTGCTAAATTATTCCAAAGTGCCATAGGCTATAATTATTACCAGTAAAAAAGGGTTCCGTACTAAAACTTCAATAATGTAACTCAAAGTGTAAAAAAAGTTGCCATAAAACATCTTTCATCGCATGCGCTGTGGAAACTATTGATGAAAGAACAAAAAATGTCCTGCAATATTAAAGAATATATCAATATCTACAAAAAACTTCGCAATACCTGTAGATTTCTTTTTGAATTATTCAAATCGGACATTCCAATCAAAAGATATTATGAATTTAAAAATATCAATCTAACCAAAAAATGCATTTACTCTACGTTGACACGCCCGGCTTCGTGAGTGTCGGGTGTAGTTTTTGCGAAATGGAGCTGAAAAATGTGTGTGAAGTGCCCTTGATTAGAGCCTTTTTAGAGTTCTGTGCCCAAAGGGTAATAAATCGGGACCCTATTACTTAGACTCAACTGTACGTCTGTCTGTCTGACTCTAGGCTGTATCTCATGAACCGTGATAGCTAGACAGTTGAAATTTTCACAGATGATGTATTTCTGTTGCCGCTATAACAACAAATATTAAAAACAGAATAAAATAAATATTTAATAGGGGCTCCCATACAACACACGTGTTTTTTTGCCATTTTTTGCTCGATATTAACGGAAACAGGTAGTTGCTTGAAATATTCACAGAATATTTATTTGTATATTCATTCACTTGAAAAATAAATAATTAAATTATGATTGGTTTTTAGTTTGTATTTTCGATAAATAATTAAATTAAAATAAAATAAATATTTAAGGGCCATATAGCAAACGTGTTTTTTTGCCGTTTTTTGCTAATGTCTAATGTTGTATAGTTATGGAACCTTTCGTGCGGGAGTCCGACTCGCACTTGGCCGGTTTTTTTATTTTGCCCGTGCGAAGCCGGGGCGGGTCGCTAGTTATGTATATAGACAGAAAATAAACGTGGGTCCCGTTTTAGCCATTTTGGCTAAGGAAATCTATAATGTGTTGTTATCTAATATTATAGAATGAAAATGATACCAAACTCATTATTGTGAAACAAAAAAAAATGAATTATGTGGCCCCCAAAATGTTAGGTACCTACATTTCAATTAAAAATGACCTGCAATTTATTTTTTAACTAAAAATAGTAACGTTACAAGGGGTTTCTTGACAGGCGAAATATCGCTAGATGGCGTTAGTATCGTAAGGTCTGTTTTGGGCCTGTTCGACATTATAGTCTTGCTGCAATTGGCTTATTTAGTTAACCAATCACAAACATGACACAAATGTCAAAGTTGTCAAACGAACCTCACTATACTAGCGCCGACTAGACCTAAACCCTCATTCGAACCTAACCTAACCTAACCTATCAAAATAAGATCCCAACGAAAAGTAACGCAACACGCATTAATTTACTCGTCGTAATTTTAAATATAATTTGAAGTGCAATCATGACTAAATTAGCTGGTGTTGGTACCCAAAAATTTAAAATTGTATTTTTAGCGCACGTTTTCATTTTTGGTATTTAGTAATTTTTTTCGTTGAGTAAAGCGAAAAAAGGCATGGTCTTCAAATATTTTAGATTGTCATGCACTTCTTCTATTTTATTTGTAAAGTAACTAGTTGTTACTCCATAAAATCCATGTATTCTATTGAAAAACATATTTATGTAGGTAAGGTATTGAATATGTCAATTGTCAGTCTCCTTTAATCTAGGTCTCTCTCAAAATCTCAAAACCAATGATCATGAAAGTTATCATTTGTTTATTTTGATTTATGAGAATTCAAATCATAAAATGAAAATGCTACCTTACCTGTAAACATAATTTCTGTGCACAATAGTAATTAAATTAAAAAACCATAGTAATGTAGATAAGATATACTATACATATATGTACGCATAGACAGGTGTTCCATTTGTTGCCTGTGACTTACGTACCTGTATTTATTTTGAAGCCATGCCAGCAGGGCTTCTACGAAACTCGAAGTTCGTCCGTCCCTCTCGCTCTCGTATTAAATAGTATAAGTGTCAGAGGGACCGCACGACACGAACTTCGAGTTTCGGGTTTCGTAGTAGCCCTGCAGACCATTGAGGACTGAACTGTGAGAAATTGTCTATACCCGCAAGGGAGTGGTGTCTATGCTATACAAGTAAGAATTAATCTAAGTGTCATTTTTGTTCGGTCTTCGAAGGTCACTTCTGGTTTCTCTTTAAAACAGTGTGTCCATTTGTGCTGTCCAGTGTCTTGACCAATTATCATTAACTATAATTTCTCACAGCCTAATATCAAGAAAATAAAAAACGGTGTATTAATGTTCATCGAATTTTATTAACAAATGTGTAAATGGTCATTTTATTATTAGAAGATGATTGTTCTTATTATAAAACCGAGATGAGAATACAATTCGAAAGTACGGTTAGCACGACAGTACTTATACTGAATAATTATAACCATGAGTAAATCTATGATAACTGCATAGTTTGAGTGCAGACATCTATAGATAGTAGATTTACAAAGTATGCTTCACGTCACTACATATTTAACAATTCTATTCTTGATGAATGCTGTGTCACTTATTTTATAAAAAATATTACTATATTTGACATAATATATATTTGTCTTTATTTTCCTCATAATTTTCATGTTATTGAATCGCTGACCTACCTATCAAAATACATTTGTAATAATATATTGGGGGTAAAGCAATAAAGAGTGTTCCTAAGAGTATAATAATTACATCATTTGTATTTTATTTAACTTCTTAATATAATTTAACTATTATTTTTACTAATAATATTTTTTCGACCAAACTAGAATCCTCATGTATTTTCATTTATCTGCAAACTCTACCATTGCCAATGTCATTTCATATATTAATTTAAAAACGATGTGCTCAATTGTATTTTAATCTCGATTTGATAATATCTGATACGACTGCATACAGGGTAATCCCAAAAACACGATGTTTCAAGAAGCTACGTGATATTGATTGTAGTAGATTTTTAGTAGGTATTTTAAATGTTTAGGTACAATGTAAGAAATAATTTAAGACTGGTTAATAAACTGGACAACCAGATACATGTGTTTTTTTGCCTCCTTTAATGGATAACAGTCAGGTCGTAGGTACAAAGTAGACACTCGCCGTGACCCAGAGCCATTTTGATTGTTACAATGAAATATATAACTAACTTTGATTTTCTTTACCAATTCGCGATTAGATAAACAGGTTACCTGTCCCGAAGCAATGTGCAGCGTTCTTTTGACACGTCCCCAATAGTCCCCATAGTAATGTAATATCCCCAATGTAATGTCCCCATAGTAACTTTCATTGGTTATCTAAATGTGGTTCAAGAATCATAATCCTACTAATATTATAAATGTGAAAGTTTGTGAGTGAGTGAGTGAGTATGTTTGGATGAAATTTCGCGAAAAGTTAGTTTATAACTAACCTGGATTAAAACATAGGATACTTTTTATCCCGATATTCCCACGGGATATGGATTAAATCTCGAAATAACAACCGCTGGGCTTAGAGTCATGAAATTTGGTATGTAGGTAGTTGGACGTCTGTAATAACACATAGCCGACTTTTTGACCCGGTATTCCCACGGGATAGGAATAAAAGCTTGAAATAATAACCGCTGAGCTTAGAGTCATGAAATTTTGAAATTTCAGCACTGGGTTTAGTCTTGAATTTTGTACAGTTATTCACACCACAACCTCAATGAAGACCACGATATAAATTTAGGAAATTTCCAGGGAAATTTTGTAAAATCCCGAAAATATCAATTGCAACTACCAGACCGAATAGTTTACGCGTGCGAAGCGGCGGATAAAGCTAGTAATATTATAAATGTGAAAGTTTGTGAGTGAGTGTGTGTGTGTGAGTGAGTATGTTTGTTACTTCTTCACGCTGAAATGGCTGGACGGATTGGGATGAAATTTGGCAAGAAGTTAGTTTATAACCTGGATTAAAACAGGATTTTTTTATCTCGATATTCCCACGGGATAGGGATAAAATTTCTAAATAAGAACCGCTGGGTTTAGAGTCATGAAATTTGGTATGTAGTTAGCTCGACCTCTGGAATAACACATAGGCTACTTTTTATCCCAATGTTCCCATGGGATAGGGATGAAATCTCGAACTAATAACCGCTGGGCGTAGAGTCATGAGTTTTGGTATGTAGATACCTAACTGGGCATTCAATTCAACAGCTGTATCTAATGATTAATGCGTGCGAAGCCGCGGGTAAACGCTAGTAACATAATAAAAATATAAAACAATAATAAAATAACAATAATATAATATAATACGTAATATTGATTATTTATCGAAAGAACAACTGCATGTATTTACATCACTGGCCATGAGGCACATGTGCCTCATGGGAAAGGGAACCTGTTAATATTTATTTATCTCTCATAATGCTTTCGTGATCCGGGGCCCTATCCTCCATTAATCAATATAATTAGGTATACAGTCGATATAACATAGGTACCTACATAATTATGGCAGTTGCAACACAATTTTCACTTATAAATCAAGGATTAGTTACTTTCTCCTGGGTAACACGCTGTGCGGATGATTTCAAAATCAATTCTAAAGTAATAATCATACTTAGATGCTGTCAAATTTAATTGCCGATGAACTTATGCGACATGCTGCCCTTTACTCATTCGCCAGTAATGGCCCTGCATCGTTATCAGCTCCTCGTGCGTCCCTTTTTCGACGATTTTACCTGAAAGAAAACAAGTTTCAATGCTTCTATGCGTGTTCCCAATACGTAAGCTGTTAAGTACCTATTATAGAAATACTCCTAAAAAATCTCTCGTTTCCCGGCAGAAAGCGGCCGGAAGTAGTTTTTTAAATAAATGTAAACATAATAAAGCTGAAGAGGGTCGAAAGTCTGTACGTACCTACATGAAACATATCCGAAAAAAAGTTGTCTGAGGATACTTAGATTCGATAACAAAACACGCTCCAACAGTTTTTAGAAATTTTATCTGTGTGTCTGTTTATCTGTTTGTCTGTTTATTTGACCGCGCATCGCGTGAGAACGGCTGAACGGATTTTGAAGCAAACTACTAATCTGTCGAGAAAATCCCCGGCCAGGTTAAAGGCTATAAAAATTCATCCCCTAAAAGGGGGTAGCCACTATACTCGTTTGAGTTTAGTTTGCACCTGAATCTTATGAAATTACTTAGGAAGGAGGTGCAAACTTTTTTTCAACGATATGTAAACTATGCCGACAAAATGGTACAATAAAAAAATTTTTTTTTTTTTTTTAAGTAGCCTGTATAGTGTCCCAGTGCTGGGCAAAAGCCAATAAAAAAATGCTGCTTGCTGCTTGCTGGGCAATAAAAAAATGCAAAAAAAAATTTTTTTAGGGTACCTTGTAGTGTGGGGTATTGTTGGATAGGTCTTTTAAAACCAAAAGGGGGTTGCAAAAACGATTTTTACATTCAGTGATTTATTTGCAAAATATTCAACTTTGAACTGCAAATTTTATAAAAATCGAGCGTCCCCCCCCCATCTAAAATCTAAACCAGTGGGTGGAAAATTTGAAAAAATTTAGGATGGTAGTAAGTATATCAAACTTACAAAGAAAACTATAACGGTTAAGTTTTCTTGAGAATTATTAGTACAGTAGTAAATAGTAGTAAATAGCAGACTAAGGTACAAAATATACCTAAACTTGGAATATTCCGTACAAAATACGAAATCATTAGAAAGATATTACTTATTTTTTTTGTAATGGCTAAGGAACCCTATTTCGGTCGTGTCTGACACGCTCTTGGCCGGTTGTTTAAAGACCTCCTAAAGGCTCACTATTTGTCACTAACTTAATCCTCATTGCAGTCTTTGATCCTTCTCTATTCTTTTGTTTTTTGTTTATATTGTTTCTTTAATTTCCTTTTTAAATTCCTTTTCTCCCATGCGGCCTTTTGAAATTTTTCCATTGATATTTTGTATTTTTTTTTTAATTTGACTGGATGGCAAACGAGCAAATGGGTCTCCTGATGGTAAGAGATCACCACCGCCCATAAACATCTGCAACACCAGGGGTATTGCAGACGCGTTGCCAACCTAGAGGCCTAAGATGGGATACCTCACGTGCCAGTAATTTCACCGGTTGTATTAAGTATATGTAGTGTATAAGTATTATATTTAATGTATTTGTTTATTTATATAATTTCTGTTATATTTGTGTAGTTTTTAATATTTCTGAGAAATTGGTTGTCTGGAAGAGATCGTTTTTTAGCGATAAGACCGCCTATTGTCTATATGGTGATCAATAAAGAATATTTGTATTATATTGTGAGCATTTCAAGTCTGACCTGACAAAATCTCATTAGGTACTTACTACGATCTATGGAGTATTGTGTAAATATAACTACGCAGAAATCTACGCAGACGAAGTCGCGGGCAAAAGCTAGTAAAGTGAGTTTAAACCTTCGACTTTTTATATCCAGTTCGTAATCGGAACTTTCGTTACCTTTATCAACAACACAGATGAGACTGGCATCTTTTATGGTGGAGAGACGATGGGCAATGGTGATGCATGTCCGGCCCTTGGCAGCCTTCTCAAGAGCCTCCGAAACAGCCTGAAAAAAATAATAATTTCGCAATAAAGTTGTATCAGATTGATAATTTAATGATACTCCACACTAGGTATAGATATTTAGCCCAATTTTCACTGCGAGCGGAGTGGACTCCGTGCGGACTCAGTTAAACGTATACAACGATCGGCTGCATGAAAGTACTAACACCGAACCTCTATGAAGTTGGTCGATCTAAGTTAAACTATGTCTACGGTATACTATTGTTTACCCGCTCGCTGTTGGCGTCGAGCGCGGAGGTGGCTTCGTCCAGCAGCAGCAGCCGCGGCGAGCGGATGAGCGCGCGCGCGATGCACACGCGCTGCTTCTGACCGCCCGACAGCTGCGCGCCGCTCGAGCCCAGGTTCGTGTCGTAGCCCTGACGATATACTATTGTTTACCCGCTCGCTGTTGGCGTCGAGCGCGGAGGTGGCTTCGTCCAGCAGCAGCAGCCGCGGCGAGCGGATGAGCGCGCGCGCGATGCACACGCGCTGCTTCTGACCGCCCGACAGCTGCGCGCCGCTCGAGCCCAGGTTCGTGTCGCAGCCCTGACGATATACTATTGTTTACCCGCTCGCTGTTGGCGTCGAGCGCGGAGGTGGCTTCGTCCAGCAGCAGCAGCCGCGGCGAGCGGATGAGCGCGCGCGCGATGCACACGCGCTGCTTCTGACCGCCCGACAGCTGCGCGCCGCTCGAGCCCAGGTTCGTGTCGCAGCCCTGACGATATACTATTGTTTACCCGCTCGCTGTTGGCGTCGAGCGCGGAGGTGGCTTCGTCCAGCAGCAGCAGCCGCGGCGAGCGGATGAGCGCGCGCGCGATGCACACGCGCTGCTTCTGACCGCCCGACAGCTGCGCGCCGCTCGAGCCCAGGTTCGTGTCGCAGCTGCCTGACGATATACTATTGTTTACCCGCTCGCTGTTGGCGTCGAGCGCGGAGGTGGCTTCGTCCAGCAGCAGCAGCCGCGGCGAGCGGATGAGCGCGCGCGCGATGCACACGCGCTGCTTCTGACCGCCCGACAGCTGCGCGCCGCTCGAGCCCAGGTTCGTGTCGTAGCCCTGACGATATACTATTGTTTACCCGCTCGCTGTTGGCGTCGAGCGCGGAGGTGGCTTCGTCCAGCAGCAGCAGCCGCGGCGAGCGGATGAGCGCGCGCGCGATGCACACGCGCTGCTTCTGACCGCCCGACAGCTGCGCGCCGCTCGAGCCCAGGCTCGTGTCGCAGCCCTGACGATATACTATTGTTTACCCGCTCGCTGTTGGCGTCGAGCGCGGAGGTGGCTTCGTCCAGCAGCAGCAGCCGCGGCGAGCGGATGAGCGCGCGCGCGATGCACACGCGCTGCTTCTGACCGCCCGACAGCTGCGCGCCGCTCGAGCCCAGGTTCGTGTCGTAGCCCTGACGATATACTATTGTTTACCCGCTCGCTGTTGGCGTCGAGCGCGGAGGTGGCTTCGTCCAGCAGCAGCAGCCGCGGCGAGCGGATGAGCGCGCGCGCGATGCACACGCGCTGCTTCTGACCGCCCGACAGCTGCGCGCCGCTCGAGCCCAGGTTCGTGTCGTAGCCCTGACGATATACTATTGTTTACCCGCTCGCTGTTGGCGTCGAGCGCGGAGGTGGCTTCGTCCAGCAGCAGCAGCCGCGGCGAGCGGATGAGCGCGCGCGCGATGCACACGCGCTGCTTCTGACCGCCCGACAGCTGCGCGCCGCTCGAGCCCAGGTTCGTGTCGTAGCCCTGAAAAATAATTATGATACAATTAGGTATCGACGTACCTATATATCAGTCAGTCGTATAAAGTCTTATAAAGTCGAAGAAATATAAATTACTATGATATAGGTACCTCTGTACACTGAAGAAAAAAAAGATTTGCTAACATTTTATTGTCTTGGGCGTTAGGAGAGTAACAAAAAAAATTGTTGCTTGTAACATGACTTTAGTGACTTCAAAACCAAAGCCTACCTACTAGTAGCTAAAAGTTAGGTGATGTCTTCCAAAATCAGTTTTGCAATATTAGCACAATTTTAGTTTCTAATTAGTTAGTACATTTTGGCTAAACGTCAAGTAGCTTAACTAGTTCAGCTATCCTTTTTTTCAGTGTATTACTACTTTGTTGGGGGCTGTAAATATTGCAGCCAATTATAAGGCAGTGCGTTTGTTACGAGTATCTTAAATCTTCAGCAGCCATTGGCCAAAAGTTTCAGTTTCATTGCGCGGCGACTGCCATTTGTTCGTGGGATAAATGTAGATATGTATTTTATACACTATAATTTCAAGTTGTCATGAAAATTGTATTCGGTTAGATATGTACTTATCAAAGTAATCGCACTTTTCGAAAATGAATCAAAAACTGAAACTGACCTTTGGGAGCGAAACGATGAAGCTATGAATATTTGCAGCTTTAGCTGCGGCGACGATTTCCATCATGGTGACCTTCCGACTGTTATCACCGTACGCGATGTTCTCCGCAAGTGTGCGATCGAACAGCACAGGTTCTTGCTGCACCACACCCAGCTGTTTCCGCAGTCGAGGCAATGTCAGCGAGCTGTTGATGTCGCGTCCATCTAATTCCTGAGAACATCAATTGGACTATTGGGACTGATGGTGAGTAGGTAAGCACAGCCACCAGCATTAATATCTGACATAACAAAGCGTGCACTAATATCTGATACGACTTGGATACGACTCTATAGAACCGGTAGAACATGACAGATATTTTTGAATGCTCTATCCATGACAGATTAATGCAGGTGAATGTACGGTTGCTAGTTATTACCCACTGCTAACAAGAATAAAGCTCGTGTAGCGTCATTTAACGTATAGCTAATTTTGCAGACACTTCTCGTACACGTATGTAGGTACAGCCAGATATTGCAAAATATTTGCAAAAGACCGTGTGTTCAATCACGCAACACTAGTCCGTGTTCAGATATTTTCGAACACATATTTAGACTACTCCTCTAGAAGGTGCGCTTTTAAAAACGGCACATGGATGATGAAACTTATGAATAGGTAAATAAATACCAAGAAGAGAACCAAGAAAGAAAGTCTGGTGATTGTAACATATTGAGGGAGTTGGAGACGTGAAGCCGGGTTTTTAGCCGGTGAGAGTCCGTCACTATTTGGGCCCTCCCTTCCCATCCCAGTCGTCCATTTTGATTTTTTCCCGACTGCACGCTGCCATCTCCTATAAAGCACCTCATATAAATAAAAAAAAAAGTAATCAATAAAAGCAAGGTCCTGTCTTTGGTTGTTAAGACGACTCAACAAAAAAAAACCATTCAGGCAGGTAATGATGCTAGCCATGAACAGGCATATTAACGTACGATATTTCCGGAGTCAGGGTCGTAGAACCGCTGCAGCAGTTGCAGCACGGTGGACTTGCCGCAGCCCGAGGCGCCCACCAGCGCCACCGTCTTGCCAGCTTCCGCCTTCAGGTCGATGCCTTTCAGTACTCGAATGTGAGGACGCGTCGGGTAACTGAACTCCACATCTTTGAGACTGAAGTTCCCGGTTGCTTTCTTCAGACATATTGTTTTTATTATAAAGATAAAATTGATAAAAGATCTGATGAACTATAAAAACATTCTTGTAAATAAAGTTAGCTATGATAGCGTAGGATGGCAATAATACTAATAAACTTTTAGTAAAATATAAGTATTGATTGAAATATAACAGCTCTACGAGTATCTTAAGTACTGAACCTAAATGAAAGTTGTCAGGAAAAATATGAAAATCGGAAGGGTTTATCAAATTAAGTACTGTTAATCTCATACTGCCACAGAGACTACTTAGTGCCACTCCGAATCAGGTAAAACGAGCAGTAAACTAGGAGCATTTAAAAGTTTCATTAATCTTAGTCTTGTTTCATGAATTTTACGCCAGGAGATGCACGTGCACCCCCTTACACCCCCATACTGACGCTCTTGTAGAGACCCTCTCCACGCGTATTTAACTCACACTTGACCAATTTTGCCGCTTTAGGTGGTACCCATGGCTGACATACCCAATCTTTTCTATCCTTAATGCCAGGTTTCGTTATGATCTTCGGCTCTCTGTTGATCACCGACAGGATCCGGGCGCCGCAAGCTTTGGCCGAGTTGAAGCTTGGCGCATACACCAGAGATTGTCCGAGCATGTAGGCACCATACATGGACGCCTCGGTAACTCTGATAAAATGGAATAAAATTGAGAATGTTCTTTGCGCTGCGTCAGTTACTTGGTTTTATATAGCCGGACCTTTATGTCCCGAAACATTACGCAGATATTTGCTTAGAATCATAGCTTGGACGCTAGGTAAGTGCCAATTTCATATTTCGTACTAAGTAGTCTTTAGTGGTTGATATTTTAGGGCTTTTAGGGATCCAGCTATCTACATACTCGTACTTCATACGTAACGTAGATCAATCTACAGCAATTATAAATGCATAAACGCTGTGGATTTATAATATTATAATAACTAGCTGTTGGCCGCCACTCCGTCTGTGTAGGATTTATTTATTGCCATCCCGAGGGAACTGCAATTTTCCGGGATAAAAACTATCCGTACTTATACCGAATTTCATCTAAATCGGTTGAGCGGTTTTGACGCGATGAGGTAACAAACAAACAAACAGACGTGCAAACATTCGCATTCATAATTGTTGGTATAATATACATTTTATATTGGCAAAACTGTTTTTTTCTACTGTTCTGTGTGTACAATCTATGACACACTATAATATTATTTTCACTTCTCATGCTCTTAAAATGTTACTTTAGTCTCTGCATATCGGGACTAAAGCTCTTTATTAATCTCTAGGGCTTAAAGTTTTTTTTTTAATTTACTCTGGAAACCCTTAAACAGCCAGTCACGGTGTTTGTGAATAGAGGATTATCGGCATTTTCATTGATTGTATGTATTTTTATGGCGTGGAAATAACCACAAAATGACAACTGTGACAAAAACCGTTATAATTTCGTGAACCACGATTAATGATTAGGAAAATGAACATAATATTTAATTAATATTAAGGGTGACTTCATTTTATTATGCATAGTCCAATTAGTTTTAAAATAGTTTTCAAGTTTGAATCTGTTGGTTAAATGTGCAAGCACTTAAAGCGCCACTTTACCTCAAAAAAAAAAAGAAAAACCGCGGAACAAATTGTTTTCCCATTTAATTTTGCGTAAGTTGCATACGTTTTGCAATACGTGTTGCGTACGTTTGCAAGCGTACGTTGTAAAAAAGTAATATTGTAGTTAGTTATGTATCTATAGAACGTCGTTTTTATCCCTCGCATTCAAAGTGAAAAGTAGAGTGTTATTTAACGCGAGTCTAGACTAAACAACCATAATGACACTCGAACTATAGCCACCCCAGCTCCGTTCGGGTGGCTTAACATCTCGTATCTTTATGCCTTGTTTTAGTCCCTTGTTAAACAATCTACTATTTTCTACGGCTGACAAGACGTAAATTGCTAAAACTACTTCTGTTTAGTCAAAGAAATAAGGGCTTATTAGAACAACATAAATAATCAAGACTCGTTGAACTATAATAAGAATAATATTAGTGGGATATTGGTAGGATTAAAATTATAAATATATATTTTGAAAACCGTACCATATTTTGGACGCACTGCATATTAAAACCTGCTGCTAGTGAAACTGTGCCTACGACTAAGTTACACTCCACGCTCATTCGCTTTCGCTTGTACGCGTCCTGGGAAGTCTGATTGGTAAACTTACAGCAGTACAGTCTTATAGGATAGGCCTTCGTAGGCGACCAGTACGGCGCCGTAGACCGTTGCACTGGAGTACGACAAGAAAGGCACGTAGATCCCCAGTCCGAGAACAAGGCCACGCCAGCGCGACTTTTTGGTCACGGCGGCGCAAGATTCTACCAAAGCACTGCTGAATTTCTCTAGGAAGTAAGATTCCAAGCCTACAACAAACAACACACTTTTTTTTAACGTCGGATAACTTCAACAATTTGGTATGTTGCTCTATCAAAATGATTGTGTAAGTCGCAAACGGCTCTTTGTTATTTTTTTCTTTTTTTACTACCAGCGCTTACGGAAAGTCCATTAAGTGTAGCCAATAAGAAATCGCCGCAAGAAACTTGACAGAAAGTCATTATTTTAAAATAAAAATGATGTTAGGTACAATAAAATTGACTTTACAACTAATACAAAGTAGGCACTGACAAAGTAAAGAAAAATCTATTTAATCACAACTTTGACAGCTTGGGTCACTGTCACTGTGTAAGATAGGTAGTTCCCAAATACCTAGGACTTAGGTACTACACATACTTATCTAATATACTTATTTGCACACACTTCCTAGCATTCTAACTGATCTTACCTAAGCTCTGCACAGTTCTAATACTGATGATGGCTTCTGTGGCAATTGCTGTGGCGGATTCCATGGCATTCCGCTCGTCCGTCTGTGACTGTTGAGACATGATACCCTCCAGCCAGATGCTTCCCACCATCTGTGTTCGATACAAAAGAGAATCGTCACTTCATCTATTAATTAATCTAATACCTTTAAACGAGCAATTCTTATATATCGTCACTACTGTGAGAAAAGCTGGTATCTCGAAGTCGAATCTTTCCGACTGAACTTAATGTACATTGCTTTAAGGGTCAAATTTGCTGACATATTGATTTGAGATACGAGATTTTTTCAAAGTAGTGACGATATTCCTACATATATATGTCGGCGGCCGATCGTAAAATCCGCCAGATCACGAAATTCCTAGGCATATTCCTAGGCATATTCCTAGGCATATCGTGAAATGCCGCCATTTCATGAATTGGCTAAGGGTCATCCGCCATATCGTTCAAAACTCACCGTTTAGCGATTTGCCTAGTGACGTTTAGGCAGATCATGAAATTCCTAGGCATATCATGAATTGTATGGTTTAAGAATTACTAACTTTCAAAAATAACACAAATTCTACTTTCAGCAAAATATCCTATCTACGATATTTCAGGTACTTTCCCTTGATGAAGTAATCCTAAAAATGAATATCTAAGTATATTGAAATACTCACAAGGGGTAAAAATGCTGTGCTAACAAGAGTTAGCTTCCAGTTATAGCAGATAGCCATGATGAAGCCAACCAGCACAGAACTCAAGCCCTGCAGGACTAGTCCGATCCTAAGGCCAGTCGCGCCTTGGACTTCTGCCGCGTCACCACTTAATCGAGAGCACAGTGCACCAACTGTATTTGATTCCTTGTCAAAGTAACCAATTTCCTACGAAAATTAACAAAATTTTACAGAATGCCAGTAAAATTTTGCCAGTAGACATTATCCCTTCTTAACCGTGGTCCGGTTGTGTAGTCCGGCCAGCCGGACTGTGGAAAATTTCTTTTTTCGATTGTCCGGTGGCGATACTGTTATGGACCCGCGGGGCTTTAACAAATTACAAGTGATTTATCGAGCGCCACAGTATCATGCTACTGAGGGCCTACTCCGAAGTTCGAAAATCGAAGTTTGTATCATACTGTCCCTCTCGCTCTCGTATTAAACAGTGTAAGTGTCAGAGGGACGGAATGACACGAACTTCGAATTTCGTAGTAGCCCTCCTGGCACGATTTTACTGGCATCCATCGTATAGACCAGCACAGTCATATCCCCGTAGCTTTTGCCAGCAAGAGCCTGTTTCCACTTGTCGGGTGTCGGATCCGTTTTGTGTCGGATGTCGGTCATTTCTATAGAAAATCGTGTCGGGCAAGTGTGAATAGCTTCATATAAAATGTTCTGCCACTGGAAAATCCAATTAAAATCCGGCCCGACAGCTCTAAGAGACAACCTAGGTTCTGTAGTATCTTGCAAAAATCATTAGGCGACTGCTATGCACCATTATAGTTTTATGGATGCAGAGAATGAGGATACGCGTAGATGAAGCTGCATTCACATTTCATTTCTTGCCAAAAAAGTGCTGACCGTTTTTCCCGGCACGCTCCGCTTAATGATATTATCCGCCGGTCTCTTGCCACCATAAACGTGCTGTCAATTTTAGAACCCAATAGCATTGCGCGAGATGATGGCAAAAGGCCGGACGGTATGTCTCTGATGCCCTGGAGGATGGGTCGGGTTTTAGTTTGGGACGCAACCTGCGTCGATACCCTAGCCCCTTCACACCTCCAGGGTATAACTAAAAAAGCTGGCGCAGCGGCTGAAGCGACCGAGGGCAGGAAAGTATTAAAATACCAGGGTCTCGGTTCAGCATATAATGTCGTTGCTGACGGATTTGAGACCCTGGGTCCTTGGGGTCCCGGCGCACAAAATTTTTTTAAAGAAGTGCAAAAGCGCCTGGTCGACATTAGTGGAGACCAAAGGGCTGGCAGCTATCTCTCTCAAAGAATCGCCATCGCCATTCAACGAGGGAATGCTGCCAGTCTCTTGGGCACCATGCCACGGGGGCCTTTTTTAGATTTAATTTAGTATGTATTAAGTTTTTAAGTTAGGTAGTTAGTTTATAGTTAAGTTTTATATGGTTATTTCTTCTTAAATTCTTGTATTTATGTGAATAAAAATACACTTCGACAAAAAAAAAGTAACGATGACTTACTTGTCTTAACAAACTACTAAAATACTGTTGCCTCAATCTCGACGTCATTTGTAATCCAGCGTTAGTAAAGGCGGTGCTCTGTAGGCACATGGAAATTCCAGCGATAGCGGCTACCACGATAAACATACCCGAGTACAAATCAGCTAGGTATAGTATCTCATCATGATCTTTTAACGCAAAAATCTGTAAAAAAAGAGAAATAAGTAACTACTTAAGCGATTGAATTGTCGTCATCGTCGAAATATTTCAATAAATGCTTTGTCGCCATTTCTACCTAAGGTAATTATACTATTTCGTTCACTTAAATACGGCTGACGAACTTGTTTCAAACTACTCACTATAACTAACAAACATCGTCATCACATCACATAAGTCTGTCCGCCTACCTATTGCAGTGAAAGCACCGTGTACGGCGAAGTATTACTTACTCGTTAGCTCGTTACCGTGTTATTTATACTAAGTATGGCGGTCGGCTAAACAAACAAACGCAATGAAAATGTTATACTTACCCCACCAGTGTATCCAAAGAGAAGAGCAAATGCTGGAAAGCAAGCACCCTGTATGAACGCGGCGATTGATCCTACTACCAGGGAAGGCCACTCCGGTGCATTCAGTTTCATCAGTTCCCAGTCGCTGACGGGTTTTACATCCTGAAAAATAATTTGCTCTGTAGGCAATAGATAAATTTATAAGACCTAACGTGGTTCAATGCAATGGTAGCTAGTGCAGTGCAGTGATAGTAGTCGAAAAGGCATTTACATTAGAAAATTGGGACACTTAAACCGACATACAACTACACCGACAATCACAATTCTGACTGTGATTCAACGACCGCCTCGTCTAGATATTGAGACGAAGCGTAGAGTTTCAAATAGAAAAAATGAAAGGACTTTAAAAAAACAGGATTGTTTCGCTTAATTAAATAAGTATCTAGCTTACTACATCGTCTTCCTTTTCTTCATCACTGCCGTCATTCTCAACGTTGTAGACAAAGTTTGCCAGACCAGTTGACATCACCGAACTTATAGAGCCCCTAGGAGTCATCCAGTCATGAGATTCTAAAACCAATGGAAATGGAATAAATAAGCAAAGTTTTTTATGACAAAGAAAAAAATGAAAACGATCATATGAATCACGTGATGTTTCGATATAAGATACTGCTGACCGCAGCTTGAAGAGACCGTCAGTGTCCGTGGGATAGTGGTGAAGACAAGGGGTTGTCTGTCATCTAAATAATAATGCAAGACAGACAGTAATGGTGAATAACGATTTTCAGTAAAAGCGCAAACTTTATTTATTTAATTTTTATCATCTAATTTTCTGGTCAGAAACTGGTTTGCGGCAAACTGGTCTGTGCAAACAATTGTGATTATGCTAAGAGAAGAGTGAGATAAATGCTGTTTTTTAGCAATAATTTCAGCCTCTCTTATCTTCGACGTCTGGCAGTATACTATTAGTATCAAGTACTAAGTGATAGGTACTTAATTACCTCTTTTCATAGAATGGTGTCTGTGAACCCGTCTATTTGATCGTCTTTTTGGGTCTACTCGAGGAGCAAGAGCCAGCGCCTCCTCGCCTTCGCCATCACCGTCTGCTTCTTCTGGCAAAGTTTCAATCACATCCGGTTCTTTGCCTTCATTTCCTGTTGTTACCAACTTATGATAAAATCCTGCAACCAATTTAATATTCGGTATTACTTACCTTCATTTTGAAAACTATTTGGTAAGATTTGAAAAAAAAGCAGGCAACAGGACTAACCTTTTGCTTTCATGAGTTCTTCATGTGTTCCATGTTCAACGATCGCTCCTTGGTCCATGCATATGATCCGATCCGCATTTACTATTGTTGATAATCTATTAAAAGTAACACATGTGAACACAGTGAGTTTTTTTAAGACACAGCTGGACCTAGAGACAATATTATAAGGAAAGGCAATAGTAGTAACTAGATATGAACATTAAAGGTTGCAAGGCTTTCGAAGACGGTTCAAATATCGATTTTTATCGACAGGGATACAAATACAAATATTTTATTCATAAAAACATTGTACACGGTAATTATTATTTAAATATACAATAGGATATACTAGGACATATAAACGTGTAAATAATCTCCACTGCCCGGTGTAAAAGGTGGAATCGTTCTTAGCTCTTCAAGCAAAATCAGTTTACTTGTGTTGTCTACCTTAACATTTGCAATGGTATAACTAAGCCGTGGTGGCGCCGTGGTGGCCTCGTGGTGTGATCTATGGTCTCTCAAACAGAAGATCGTGGGTTCGTATTTGAGAAGAGTTTTTTGAAATTCATGTACGAAATTACATTTGAAATTTACGACGAGCTTTATGGTGAAAGAAAACACGTGAGGAATCCTGCACAAATCTGCGAAGCACCGAAGTGTGTGATGTTCCCAATCCGCACAACTGCGGTCCAAGCCCTTTCATTCCGAGAGGGACTGTACCCAGCAGTAGGATATATATAAGCTGAAATAATGATGAATGAAGATATACCTACCTATGTGACACTACGATCGTAGTTCTTCCGACACTGGCACTGTCCAATGCTGCCTGTACTTGTCGTTCGGATTGCGGGTCGAGGGCCGAGGTGGCTTCGTCCAGCAGTAGAACCGGCGGCTCGCGTAGCAAAGACCGCGCGATGGCTATGCGTTGCTTCTGACCGCCTGAGAGCGACGCTCCTCGCTCCCCGATCACAGTATCGTAACCCTTAAAGTAAAAAACAAATAATCCCGTACTCAGAACCATAGTTAAGCAGGCAGCGTTAAACAGGGAAAAATGGAGACAAACTCGCCGGCTACACCCCGACAGGAGTGTACATTTTAAATATTAAAAAGAACAAGGTAATAGATATTTTTCGATGCAAGCGAAGCGATTTAACTTAATTTTCTGAATTATTAATAAAACTTTAAATAAGTAAGGATAAACGCATAATTATAATATTGTCATGTCTAATTCTCAAAATGAATTATATAAATTTTAGTAAGCAATACACTTACATTAGGCAAGTTGGTAATGAAGTCATGAGCATAAGCCATTGTTGCAGCCTTGATCACATCTTCTCTCGCCACTTCTGGACAGCCTATTGATATGTTGTCATGGATAGTCCCACGGAATAAGACTGGCTCCTGCCCGACCACACCTGTAAATCGCCATACACTCATTATTTCTTCGTTCGTCTTTGAAGGAAGCAAACAAGGATTGTTAGCGTTAGCAGAATGCAGTAGGTAAATGGAATTACAGTCCAAGCCCTTTCATTCTGAGAGGAGATCTGCGCTCTGCAATGGGACGGTAATGTATTTAGACCGAGATTAATGTATGAATGAAATTTTCAGAATATTATGCCAAAAACATAACACACGATTAACTTAGCCAATCTAGTAAAAACAATTTTAAAAGGAGGTATAATAAGATTTCTAAACGGTTTCTACAAAGAATATATTTTAATAACATAATATATAAATATTTACCCAGACATGATCTGAGCCAGCCTAAATTCAGATGTCTCACGTTTCTACCATCGAGCTTAATCGATCCTGAGTGAATGTCGTAAAGCCGCTGTAGAAGTTGGAGCACAGTAGATTTTCCACAGCCTGAAGAACCAACTAAAGCCACGCATTCTCCAGATTTGATATAAAGAGAAAAGTCTTTCAGGACCTGTTGAAAATCATTGAAAATCAGTAAAAAGACAGTCAAATGTTACTCAAACTTTCGCACTGAGTAAAGAAAAATTAAAAAAAATAAAAAATAAAGAAGAAAATCTAATACATTAAAGTAAGGTTAATTTCAATTGAATGACGCGAATATACATACTGTGACATCAGGACGTGATGGATAGTTGAAGCTGACGTCTTCAAAGGATATGTCGCCAACAACTCTCCGCGGAGAAGCACCCTCATTACTCAAGCTATCTATTTTAGGTTCTCTTTCTATCATATCAAATATGCTGGCGGCCGCAGCTCGGGCTCCTGAGAATGCTTCAGCATGGGGCACGCAAAAGGTGATCGATTGAGTGGCCATGTACATACTGAACAGGATCTATAAGATGTATCAGAACAGAACTTGATCATAAGGTAAGTAAAAGGTTCTCGAGTGGCTATCAAGAACCGGAAGACGCAGCTTTGAAAGCCCACCCATTAGGTGGATTGAAGACATCGCGAGGGTCGTGGACAACTGGTGGAAGCTGGTGGCAAGTGGTCATTCATTGTTGCGTTCTAAGGGCCTCCCCCCTTTGTTCAACACTGGGCGTCTTCCGGTTGCTGATGAGGAAGGTAATGAGATCGCTCTTTTAACTTTACTCTTAATGTAGAATACCAACATAAGTGAACATCTTTCGTACATTACCGAAGAGAAGTATTTCATGACTAATTTAAGAAGGAATCAAGAATGAAAAAATCTTTTATCGTAGTTAAGTACAATACCGGTAGACGAGTTATTACAGTTCGGTTTGAGCAAATAATATAAATAATATGGGACTCATTATTTGCTTGGCGTATTGATTTGAGTTTTAAATTTGTGTAGATACGAAAGTATTTATAATGTCATATTCATTATCATGTTGTGTTTTTCAGTTAGTGGTTTACTAATGGACAACAACCTATTACCAATGAGCCGGGCCACAATTACGTGCGATTGGCGTTGTGGCGAGCTCTTTTTCTGTTCATTACGTGTGCTGTTAGGTAAACAAATTGCAGATATCATGTTGGCCGCGCAATGCACACAGAAAACTCTTGCAAACCCAACGATCGCACGAACTTGTGGCAGGGCCCTTATGGGACCACGCGAGTGTCATGGTCGCGGATTGAATCTGTCTCCCATGACTCTGATGAATGACATAATATTAGGTAGTGTGGTTACACTCCAGGGCGTGCAGTGAGGGTTGGCAGCCAGTACTGCTGCCTGCCTACCCAGTTGTTGGTGCGAGGGCAGCAGTTAGCGTTGCTCACTCTCACTGCACACCATTGCACTGTATTGATAAAGTAAACAATTCGTACGCTGAATATTTCCCCGACAACGTATTTTCGTTCGTCTGTCTCGACTAGAAGGTCCCGAAGCACAAGTCGGGTGCCGTAGGTGAGGCCGATAGCATTGAGCGAGTACGTGAGCACCCAGTTGAAACCGGTGCCGAGCCCTGTGAACAGCCCGCGCCGCCGCCCGTACCGCTCCGCTGGCTCCAACAAATTCTTGTATCTTAAAAGGAAGAACGGAGTTATTTTGGAATTGTTTTTACCGCTAAAACTATTTTTTAATGATTTGAATTAACCTAATTAACGTTCGAACATTGAAATTAGACTATGAGACTTTAAAGCGAAGGAAAACGTCGTGAGGAAATCTGCACAGAATAATATCTACGAATAAATTCAATCAATGAACTGAAACAATTACTTACTTTGCTTACCCGCGACCTTATGCTAGCTACGTTTACGTGTAAGGAACACACAAATCACACAAAGCCATCTATCACCACCATTGATATGGGCCTCCGCAAATTAACGTCTAATTAAACAAATTATTTAAATTAAATCAAACAAAAATGTGAACTTCCCAATCTATTGGCTGTGTGCACGGCATCAGCGCCACCTAGCGTCCGCAACTTTTTTGGCTCTGATATTCTGACGTTTTGAA
Organism: Choristoneura fumiferana; assembly: GCF_025370935.1. Taxonomy (NCBI): domain Eukaryota; kingdom Metazoa; phylum Arthropoda; class Insecta; order Lepidoptera; family Tortricidae; genus Choristoneura; species Choristoneura fumiferana. The sequence continues at coordinate 31,284,172 of NC_133472.1, forward strand.
ATTTCATCGCGACATTGTGACAAAAATCAAACCTATAACGTATTAATTTATAATACAAAATTACTAACTGTGTTACCGTGATTTGGGTGGACAAAAGGTTGTGAATTCATTTTTGGTCATTAAAATTAAATGAGGTAAGTAAAATTTATTCAAAAAGTGTTTTATTTTCGTTATGTCAGGGTTTGTTTACTTCATGTTTAGTTGTACTTTTACTGTAAAACTAGAAGATAAAGCTATCTCATTGGTTTCTTTGAATAATAGTAAAATTATATAATTGTTCTTATATCGCTAGTAATAAATTAAATATCGTTTTCAGATCAAAATGAGTAGACATTTTGAAGACCGGTTTTGTGAGTATCCCTCAATATAAAATTTCAACCACAAACCGTTTCATAAGGAAAATTGTTGCTGAACATGCCCGAGAAGTAGAGGAATTAAGAACAAAACAGGGACAGTGTTCAATAAATTAAGCTCGCATCATAAAAAATTTGGTAGTTAAAGTCTATACAAATTGCTTTGTTAATGACAGATTCATATGAGTATGACAGATGACAGAGCCTACATTATTTCTTCTTTTGGCCACTATGAGCGCTGCGATAGATTTAATTACCCCCACCTAGTACTTCGCACCCTCCCAATACTGGGCCTGTGTGGGATTCTGATAGATTATGCAGTGGGACGTATTATATATAGGCCGAGATGATAATGATGACGTGCGTATATAATTTAGACTGCATTTAACCCACCTATCGACCTCTCTAGTTTCGCCACCAAAAGAAACGATAGTTCGCACTGACTTCAATACTTCTTCCGCTTGTTTGCCGGCCTGGCTGTAGGACATCATTTCACGGATGGACGACTTAGTTTGATACTGAGAACATAATCAAAATAGTTACACGTATCGTTAAATATCACAATATGATTGATATTATAACACTAGATTTCACTGCGGAAACTAAGGCCTATGCCGTATGGACCTGTTCCAAGTACATTGCAGTCACGACCTTTAATTTGGAACCTACTTAAGATCGAATAAGTATCAAATCTGTCATGTCGTACGAAAGGATTCAAAGGATTTTTTTCAAATTGGATCACAAATTAAGGATCGTGACGTGACTGATCTAAGTACGCGTCGCGCGCATAAGAGTAAGATGAAAGTCTTGCTTGTGAAGATCCTGCTATATCATTTGGAAAGTGACGAATAGGAGCCCGTTTTTGCTTTACTTACATTTGATAAAATTACAGAAGCTCCAATGGAAAAGGGAACGACGGTCATGCAAGCGAGGGTTAACTCCCAACCGAGGGGGAATGCTTGGCAAATACAAATAATAGCAGTTCCAATCAGGTTTGAGACCACAGCCAGCTTTTCACCCATTCCTTCTTTCAGCTTCATCATGTTCCTGCAATAAGAATACAATTTTGATTTTATCAAGCAAGCAGTATGTACCTACACTACACGTCGTAGTCTGATCGTTAAGTGTATTCGGCCCAAATTGTCCGAGGCACGCACAGTTTTCCATTGGTTCGATTCATTAATTCCTTCCAGCGTTGTTGATTTGTAGTTGCTTACCTTGAATACGACAGCTAAAGAATCATTTTACATCCGAAATATTAAAAATATAGTGCCACGAGAGTTGAAGTGAATGATTACACACACAGCTACAAAAATAACTGATTGCACAAAAGTAGATTGAACGAAATGAATGAGTAAATGTCAAAATCCTGCTGTCATTACACGAACGACACGTTGTAGCTGTGTGTGTAATCAATCATTCACTTCAACTCTCGTGGCTCAACCTATACAGGAGGTGTACAGTACAACTATCTTTCTGAATAATTATGTATCTTGAAAGAATTTAGTTACAAAAAGTTCAGAGTTCAGATGGAAGTTTGTTCGACAACGTGTTATTTTTAATTTCCGTTAACTATGCACATTCAACAGTTCAAGTGAAATTAATTTCCCTAGGGTAGTATTTAAACGCACATCAAAAAAAGTTATTTTGCTATGAGAATGAGTAGGTAGGTATCATCTACGCACGCTCTAGTTATTTGCTGCGCGGTCAGTATTTTTGATGTGATTGTAGTATTTTTGTACTTAAAACTTACCTAAAAGAGTTTGTTTGTCTCGCATTAGAGGAAAAAGTAATGTCGTGCTGATGTATATTTTTAAATTATCTGTAGTACTAAGTAGTTTTGCTAAAAATTTCGTTTATTTGTATTTTCTCAAAAATGACCGTAAAAGTTGACATTATTCTTTACATATCAGAAGGTGAAGTGCATAGTTTATGGTCAGCGAAAAATTAAAAAGTAAAAAAAATTGCAGGCGCGCTAGCTCGACAATAATGAATCAGTGCGCCTGCAATCAGTCACTTTTTTTAAAGGTTAAAAAAGGCCATGGAAATGTTGCCAAGTCTAATGGCCGGTATCAGATATTTTGTTGGAACTCCGGTCTTTTTCTATTGGGGTCTGAAATAGTTTGTGGTGTTTTCGGTGGAAAAATACACCTGCAGTTTATTTTTAATGAAAAAAGGCGGGAAAGCAGAAGAAAAATATTGGAATAAAATAAAATTTTATAATATATTTTAAGAAAAAGTTTGTTCTATTTCAGAATTATTCACCATTTTTGATAAAAGCTTTATATTAGTCTCGGCTGGAATAGCAATTGCTGGCTTCGTATTAGTTAAACGGACGAGTTTAATACTCATACTTAGCCAGCAATTGCCTACTTCCAGGCCACGACAATAATCTACTATTAAATCATTGATGTACAAAAGTATATAAATGATGAGAATAAATTGATAGGCAATTATTTATTTAATTTGCAATGGCAATTAATAATATTCCATTTCTCTAACCCCTATGTACTCTAACTCTTACGGTTTAATTAAAAGATAGGTAGGTACTAGGTAATCAAGAATTAAAATTAAATTACTAAGCGAGGTAAAACCTGTAAAGGTTCCAAATTTATGACGCAATATTAAATTGTTATTATTTTTTTGACTACATAAGTATTTGGCGAAACAAGTTTTAAAAGCTGAGTTTTTAAATGTTTTTCTTATGTTTTAAAACAACGATTGTTGAAGTTTTTACAATTTGATCTTTTACAATGACTATTAACTCAATATATACCTAATTATTTAGGTACTTATTAATAGTGTACGAAAGGAAAATATACTCTAAAAAAATTTTTTTTTGGATTTTTTATTGTACTATTTTGTTAGCATAGTTTACTTATATATTCGTGCAAAATTACGGCTTACTAGCATTTATAGTCCCTGAGCAAAGCCGCGGACGGACAGACAGACAGACAGACATGCCGAAACTATAAGGGTTCCGTTTTTGCCATTTTGGCTAAGGAAACCTAAAAACCAAATACGTCTTAAATGGCATTTTTTTTACTATTATTACTTACTCGGACATTTTGGAAGCCAGGTTGAATTCGGAGTCAGTATCGAACCACGACATATCTTGTCTTAAAACAGCCTGTAGGAAAAGTTTCCGGATCCTCGATATCTAACGACAAGAAACATTGAAGTCGATAACGTGTCGGTGAGTAATCACTTAGTGCAGGGTTTCTCAAAGTAGGGTACGTTCGCCATTCGACGGTAGGGGGTTCGCGACAAGATTTACGTAATGGTGGCTGCCGACTGGCAAGATGTTTCTTACCTGTATTTGTTACCTTTTATTAAAAATAAATAATATGTATATTTGCCAATTTATTATTTTCTTTGGCAAGGGAGGTAGAGGTTCGCTGTCATCTAGAAACTTTAACAGGGGTACGTGGAACCATAAGTTTGAGAAACCCTGACTCAGTGAAATGCATTAAATCCAGTTTTCAAACGGAACAGTTTATAAACGTTAGGTAACTACCTAACAAGTAAAATACCTAACCTATGTTTGTGCCATCTTTTCTACCGTACTCCCACCCACGAACATCACGCCATGCTTTCGTGATATTTAAGTAGTTACATATTTTTTGTCGCATCATGACAGAGACTTTGATACGTATTGTTTATTAAATTAATAATGCCATTGTTTTGGTTAGAGAGATGAGCAAGTACCAGTTAGTGGAACCAGAAGCAAGGACATCAATTAAATCAATTGCGATGTGAGCGTTTCAATAAAATATCATTCGGAGCTTCGGTGCGCCCGTTCCGTACTAGCAATTGCATTATTAACATTACTTAACACTTGTAGGCCGGCAAGAGCAAAGTGGAATCGTAACAATCTGAATTAATTTACGGATTTAAAATAATTTTGTAAATCCATCGTCTCTGAAAATGCAAAGCAGGAAATAATTTTAAGACCTTGAAAACCAACACGTTGAAGAGTGTTCTCCAACTTAAAACATTTTTGACGAAATTTTACGAGATTGAAATAGTATATTGCACACAGGTTTTAAGCACGAGCGCCTTGTTATATTGCATCTAATGTAACATATGCATCGTGTTTAATGTCCGTTCCTGACCTGTCTCAATGCGCTCCAATTGATGAGCGCGACGGAGCTCATGCAAAGGATGAGGGATATCGCGATGCTGACAAACATGCCGATGGCCATCGCCTCGGCATCATCCACCAGCGCCTCCATGTTCGCCTCGCGAGATCCATTTTGTCTGTATGAAGTAAGTGAAATAGTTTAGTATAAAGTCTGTTCTAAGAGAGTTGATAAATATTTGGGAACACCCAAATACGCCGAAATATTTTATTCCGAATTTGCTAATTCCGATTTTCAAAACTCCGATTTTCACAATTCCTAAGACATATAATTCCGATTATTTAAAAACACGAAATTTATTTTTCCGAATTTCAAAATATTGTTTTTTTTAATATCCGATTTTTATAACTCCGAAGAATAAAAACACGAAATGTTATTAGCCCGAAGTACAGTATTCCGATTATCAATTTTAAAACCCCATAAAACCATACATTTAGGGGCTGTTTCACCATTCATTAATTAGTGTTAACTGACGGTTAAATGTGATGCCGTCTCTATTTGTTTTGTTCGAATAGACGGAGACGGCATCAAATTTGACCGTCAGTTAACACTAATCAATGGATGGTGAAACAGCGCCTTAATAGGTAACGCAGGAGACGTTACCATGGCAACAAAAAGTTGATTGGCCGATTAATATGTGGTTAAAAGAGAATGGGTGCTTACAATCTCATTCCACCTCCGAACAGGCGGGTTAGCGGAAGGTAGCTGGTCATTTGCTCGCGGTATGCGGTTCGCTCTACAAAGGCTGTGTTGAGCTCGCCAAACTGGACCAGATTGTAGCAGACACCGCCGCCGCTCAGCAACCCGAATAGCACCCCCACTATTGTCGCCAGGCGCTCCGTACATGTTGCATAGCGGAACTACAATAGAGAACGTTATACTTAAATAAGTTTTTGGTAAAAAAACATTTTAAGACAAGCTTTTTTGCTGACTGTACTTTTTGTCGACTTGTCTTGCATTGTCACCCAAACTACATTTCCATACCAAATTTCAAGTCAATGCCATTAACCGTTAAAGAGTTCCTTTCTGCGGAGACGATCTGGCCGGACCACCAGGATGTCACTACAAGATTATTGTATTGTTACGCAAATTACATAAGTATTCCAAATTTCAAGTCAATCCGACTACTAGAAGTCAGTCTAATTTAACTTGCAAGATTTGACTACATACAGACAGACAGACAGACAACGGGACAGGTGAAACTAAATTAAAGTTTGTAATGGAACTAAATAAAAGCTTTTAATAAAAATAGGTGAAGCAGAGTTTTTCAAAATGAATTTCAAAAAGTTGAGTTGTTAGCAATCTGTAGACGCAGGTAGCAAATGTTTTATGGCGTTCTAGGAAGAAGCCTTTGTTCATCAGTGGACTTCCTCCAACTGATGATGATGGTGATGACGATGATCAGCTAAATATTCGCAGTTATAATCATTTATGATAGTTAGTTGGTATAAATCAAAAATAATATCCTATGTACTTAGTCGTATGAAGCTAGTTGAGGTAAAAGAACTTACTATTCGAAAGTATGATATTTTGGGCAGTTCCACTTCCTCCTCTCTGAAACAAAATTATTCCCACGATCAGCTAAATATTTGCAGTTATAATATTTTATGGTATTAAATTGGTATAAATCAAAAAATAATAAGCAGAAAATAAAATAAAGCTGCCCAGTGCGAGACGAACCCGTTTAAAATTAAATATCTATTTGCTTGAAGTTGGTGACTTGATTTTTTGGAAATATTTTTAGCTTAGGTACGAGAAAAGTAATTAATAGTGCGAGGTACTAACTAAACAATAACTGGCTCTAAAACGTAGATCTTCATTATTGAAAACTTGGTTTGTAAGTAAGTACTTACAGCCGAGGAAACTGAATCAAGTACCAGGGTGGTTTTCATAACCATTTTCGCTATGATTTCTTTAGCAGATGGATGGGATGTCAACATGACATTGTAAAAATGTTCCACCCTGGTACCTGATTCAGTTTCCTGACTGTTCATTGTACTCTTTCTGTATCTGAATGTTTATCAGAAAGAACTCCCTATAATATTATAAATGCGAAACTTTTAAGTCAGTTTGTTTGTTGTTACCTCTTCACGTCTAAACCGCTGAACCGATTTAGTTGTTGTTATCCCAGAAAATTGCATAGTTCCCACGAGATAGCGATAAACGAAATCTACGCGGACGGAGTCGCGGGCAAACAAGTAGTAGTTTTATAGAAGTAAAAGTACCTAATTCTCGTCGTTTAGAGTGTATTATATTAAAAATTATATTATACTGTGGCTATTACCATTAACTAGTAATGGTGGGGTAGGTAGTGCTGATACTAAATATTTGCAATGTAAGAACAACTACTTTAAATTTCTTTCCAGCATATGTATGGACGGTTAAGAGAAGAGCGATGTCTTCTTCTTATCTCTTGGGTATATTTTTTGACACAAAATTTCTGTGCAGACCACACAGTAGGTAGTCATAAAGCCTGGATCATAATCAGTACATTGAGCGGTAAATTGTATTTGGTAAGGATCTGTGACCTATGACAGACTTCAACTAGGTACTCGTAAGTAATTAATATTGATACACTTTGACCTCAAATATAGTGTTCGTTCATGATTATTTACGTGGTAGAACTTCAGTACCTGTCCGTATCTTTTTTGGATGCTGTATCTCAAAAGGAAAAAACCGGCCAAGAGCGTGTCGGACTCACCCAAGATAGGGTTTTGTAGCCATTACAAAAAAATCAAGTACCAAAAACCAGACCAGACTCCAAAAACCAATCTTAATTTGATTGCTTAGTAACGACATCTTTTGTCCGGGTGAGCGGTTAGTTCCAATGGAATGCTGAAAGTTTCTCGATGAGAGCTACAGCATAGATGTCGCTAGTGTCGCTGCTTAAGTGACTAAATACGAAACAAACAAGCTGAGATATGTGGTGCTTAGGAGAAATTCGTGTCTGTACCACTGTCCAGTGGTGGTGTATTCAATACATAGTATTCTATGTTGATACCAAGAGTTATAACAGAGATAAGACCAACCGAAATCGATTTTTCATCCTCAAAAACCCCTACATACCATATTTCATCGAAATCGTTGGAGCCGTTGTCGAGATCCCCGAAATATATTTATACTAGCTTTTGCCCGCGACTTCGTCTGCGTAGATTTTGATATTTACTCAATACTCCATAGGAATGAGTTTGACATTTACTCCGCAAACGTCAGAGAAAAATGCCTTTTTTAACCGACGTCAAAAAAGGAGGTTATCAATTCGGTTGTATTTTTTTTATGTTTGTTACCTCAGTACTCTGTCATTTATGAACCGATTTGTTTTTTTTTTGCGTTTGTCTAGGAATGTTTTCCATTAGGTCCCATAATGTTTTAAATCAGGATCTGATGATTGGATCTTAAGGAAATCGATGGAACTCTTCAAATGTTGTAGGGACACCTATAGTAAATTGGATATACAACTTTACTGCACCCTATTTTCGACTATGCTGACATTTGTTATCCCGATCTCTTAGAAGAGCAGCTTAACAAACTTGAGCGAATTCAAAATCTATGCATTCGGTTTATATTTGGTCTACGTAAGTTCGATCATGTCTCTAATTTTCGATCACAGCTCAAGTGGCTCCCAATCCGCTTTCGCTGTAACTCTCACATTTTACACCTTCTTTACGGCATTCTCTTTAACCCTGCAACTCCTTGCTACCTCAAAGAGCGATTTAGCTACGTAACTTCTATTCGATGCTCTCAGAACTTTCTCCTTACCGTGCCTCTATCTAACTCCAATTTCTATGTATATTCTTATACCTACTGTCCAGGCTATTCGGTTGTGGAACTCCGTACCGATTGACTTACGACGCGCAAAATCTTTGTCAGTATTTAAATCTATGCTTAAGGAGCACTATCTGTCATCTTGTAATTATTAGCCTTATTATAATTTATTTATTTATTTGTTGCTGTTTATCTCACTACCTATATTTATTTTGGACGTATATTATATGTACGATATAATTATGTATGTATTCGTAGATGTATTGCTGTTACGTTTAAATTTTCTTATCTACTTTTGATGCACCACCTGTTGAAAACTAGTCCTTCCTACTTTCTGTAAAAAAAGGTTGCCTGGAAGAGATCGCTCTTAAGCGATGAGGCCGCCTATTGCTTACCTTGTAATTTTTTTCTCTGTGTGTCTGTTTTCTGTATCGCTTACTATGTCTGGTGTACAATACAGAGTCTTTGTATTGTATTGTATACATATTCAGTAGTAACTCGTGCATTTGCTCATGAAAATCATCATTCGGTGAAATGGAACTGATGATGAAGACCACAGTTGACCATCTGAGTTACTACTCAATAACAAGTATTTCACGGATTGAATTTCAATTACTTTGACACAGTTGCTAAGCAATTTATGCTCCTCTTAATACATATGGTAAAACGGGTGGTGAAGCACCAGGACTCCTCAATAATGAACGTCTCTGCATCGGAAAAAGCAATCTTTCGTAAAAGGTGACGAGCAGTTGATATTAAACTATTGTATCTTAGATTATTTACACTAAAAAGTGTGGAATTTTTTTTTATAAAAAAAATTGAAAAGACTACAAAAAAACCATGAAAATAATTTTCTACCACTCTGAAGTCGGTCGGAGCCTCAGCACGAGCCAGCAGGAGTGATTGACGCCCAAATAGCCCAATATAGAGTGCGTAGGTGAGGTAGATGACTATATAGGCCCACTCCTGCTGGCTCGTGCTGAGGCAACGACCGACTTCAGACTGGTAGAAAATTATTTTCATGGTTTTTTGTAGTCGTTTCAATTATTTTTATAATCTTTTATTTAAAGTACCCAACTTCGTGGCCATTAAGTGCTCGTAGTATATTAAATAATTATAGGTAAAGTCATTCACGATGACGCGTACTGTGGTTCTTATTACAATATCATTAATGTCTAATTTTTACAAAATCACGCGTCTTCGTAGATGGCACTAGGTATATCCTATGAGGGCTCTAGAGGCGCTAGTATAGCGCGAGGTCTCCGAAATGTCAAAAGTCACTGTTTTGGGTGAGCTACGTGGGTTTATTTATAATTAGAATAATTTTGTGAATATTTTGCAATACCTGAAATTACGAGTAATTACGAGTACCTATGCCAAATAACGCGCATGCAGCATTCCTGCTGTCTCGTGCTGAGGCACCGACTACATACTGCTAGAAAAATATTTTCATGGTTTTTGTAGTTGGTCTATTTTTGGTTATAACTTTTTTTTATTGGAGTCGGTTTTACTTTTTTGTTAAAAAATTCCTTTATACTCTTAAACAGCAGCCTAAGGTATAAAATCTACCTAAACTTGGAAGATTGCATATAAAATACGAAATTAAAATATTACTTAATTTTTTCGTAATGGCTACGGAACCCTATTTTGGTCGTGTCCGACACGCTCTTGGCCGGTTTTATGTCTGTCTATATCAGAAACCATCAAAAATTACCCGACACTGCATACGTTTTGCTTACCTACAAATACCTAGATACCTACAAATTTGTATGGAACATTCGTTGCCCAATTCCTTGGTCAATAGGTACAATGTTCAGTGATAAGTTTTCATTAAGGTGGCCTAACTTTAATTTGCTGAGAATTTCTTGACGGGTTTAACGTATGGGCCATGGGTGAAGATTAATAAGTTAGACAACATTGTTATCTTGTTTCATGGAAGGAATAAACTTACTTTAACCGTATAAAACTATCAAAATAATAGCAAAAGATACGTACACGTGCGAGTTAAGTTTTAAAGAACAGCCCGAACAGCCTCCTCAATACCATTCTGGGCAGGGTGGACTGTCCTATTGTACGGCGCTGGAATTTTCTTCATAAGGGTTCCAGACCGGTTTTATATAATAATAAGTAATTAATGGTTAATGATGTTATTGTGATTGTGACATATAATATTTAATAATTTAATTTAATTTAATTTAATTGAATGTTGGAGAATTATTTATAAATCTACTAACATAGTTGTAAGATTTAATATTACTAACCATCTATGGACATTGTGTTTGAAATAAATGGATTATTATTATTATTATTAAATTTCATGATTTTATTAGCAATACTCGTCATTTTTCTTCGTCTTGATTTTCACAAAGTTGACTTCTGATTTTATAATCAATTCTAGTATGGTCAAGGACTTTAGTTCATGAGCCACCATAGAACCATTTCACAGTAAACGTCATAGTGACATCGCTTTAATTAACAAGGAAAATCGTAATGACTTTTCCTTAGAAAACGTTACATAGTTGCTCATGAATTAAAGTCCTTGACAGTACCTAAGTACGTCTGAGCCAAGCCATCAGTCAAATAAAACATGAAATAAAAATCAAATTCGCTCCGCGAATTATCTTAAGTTACTATGTATAGTCATAGGTATAGTTCACTATAGTTCAAAAGATTTCGCATAGCTAAAATAATAATATGTGTACTTACTTTTTAGTGTCCTTCTTTTCTTTTTTATTTCCCATTTTTAACGATATTTATTTCCACAACGAAATTGACCGTACGGCACCAAAAAGACGCACCCCGGAGAGACTAGCCATGCGCAGGCGTCTCCGGACTGAACGCGACCATCTAAACACAGTTCAATATAAGGCACCGAGACTCAAGAAAATATTGCCATCAGTGATTAGGCCTATATATACTTTGGATGTTAGCATGTCTCTAGGACCATGGTCAAGACGGAAGCTTTACATTCTCGAACATGGTCTAGGTAAGCCATGATACGACCACTTTAGTATTCTTTATACCTGGTAAAAAGTAAGATTTTTACAAGCTTTTATTTAACTTGCTATGTATGTATGTACACTCGAACCAACTGAATCGTGACCCACTGTGGAACCATTTTGTAGGAAAAGACATAGACAAAAGACATCGCATTGCTTAGTTGACAAGGGGATTTATTATGACACTTACTGTGAGAACGTTCTACGGTGGGTCAGGAATCAAATGGTTCGACTGTACGTGCGGGTCAAATCTTGAAAGTTGAATTTAACCCACTTCCAGAGGTCGGATTGATTTGAAATTTGGCATACCTACTTAATTATGTAAATCTGGTGACAATACAATAATCTGGTAGTGACATCCCCGTGGTTCTGCCAGGATTGTCTCTGCAGGATGGAACTCCTCAATGGTTCATGGCACCGACTTAAATTTGGTATTTACATACGGAAATGTAGTTTGGATGAAATTTAAAAGTACCTACAGTCAACAAAAAGTACAGTCAGCAAAAAGGCTCGTATTAAGAATGTTTTTTTTAACAAAAACTTATTTTTAGTAGCAAAATTGTAATATAGGAAAGGATAATTCAAAAACATTACAGAAATTGCTGTGGTTAAAGAAAACATGATAATATTTGAATCGTACTTTTTTATTAAGTACTTCAATTGAGTTTTATCATTAAGTGCATTTTGGTGGGGGCTTGCCCGCATTCTCTTTTATCCTAATTTCCCTTTCCCTTAATCTTCTCTCTCTTTCAAATTCCTTCATTCTGATGACGTAATCTTCTTGTTCACAATTTAAATAATTATGCTTTTCATGATGACACCGTAGAAGGAAGGGCATATTCTTGTGGCGGCAAACCTGGTATTCCAGGAGATGATGCGCACAGAAGTCGCGGTATTTCGGCGGAATTCGGGCAGATACAAGGTCCTCAGTTTTCGCTACCATAACTCGCGGCTTCCTCGTGAAGCTGAACCCAACCGCGGGCGGGAAGGTTGGTGGCTGATTTGGACGTAAGTCAAGGTGGTGACTAGTCAATGACCCTAATATTTGGCCCATTCTTCTAAAGTATTTCAATAGATATTGCTACTGTAGATTATGAATAATTATAGATAATTAGATGAGGGTTATTAATTACCCAGGTACAATTGTAAATGTCATAATATTACATTGACTGCACCTATGGGGTATTGTCATACGTGAAGTCGTAACAAAACAGCCAGCCTCAAATAAAATGCGGTCTCAGACCAAAGTCAAGAATAGACAGATGATAAACTATAAAAAGTTCTGATATGTCAGTAATCATTTAAAATGTACTTACGTACATTTTGCTTAGGAGTGGGGCTCTGCTAACACTGGATATGTAGATAACTACAAACATGTATGGAACCTTCGGTGCGGGCTTGGTGCGGGAGTCCGACTCTCGTTTGCCGGTTTTTTCTCTGTTCTGCGTGCTTGTATTATTAAGAGTATGTGTATTGTGTTGTATTATGTATACATATGAATAATAATATGAGGTTTTTTGGTACAAACAGAGAGAAAGTAGAAATCTTCACAACTTTGAAAAAATCTCGTATCTTAAATCAATGCGTCAGCAAAACTTACCCTTGAAATAATTTACATAAAATTCACTCAGAAAAATTATCGATATTGAACTACTTCAGTACTACGAGCTTTTATAAAGCTAGCAAAAGCCTATGACGGAATTACTATTACTGAGCTGCAAGAATCCCGCCGAATGACACTTCATTCTTATTATTTCTAAGTCGTTACATTGTCTACAAATCATATTAGTTTGTTACGGATGCGATGGGTACAGGTGTACAGGTATTTTGTTTAGCGTACTTCCCCATTATTTCTATAGAACCGATAATTTGATAACTTTGGCTCATTTTGGAACTTTATTATATTCATCAAAAATATATACCGTAACTGGAGGCACAGAATATAGAATACCTAGTACTAACGTACTGGAGGGTCTTCAGGGCAGGGAGTTGGTAGGAACATACAGACGAGTTCATAAACTTGTGAGCAAAAATTTTATTAAAAATATCTGAACACGCTTCTACGCCGTTAACAATAGAGTCGTGTTCTGATATTTTTGATCAAGTTTATAAACTCGACTGTACCTAAAGAATGCAGAAATATCTATTAAGGTTTATTATAGCCAATGCCAGCGATGTCTCTATTCATTGACTGAATTGTCCGTTACATTTTATCATTGATTTTATTGTTGGACTAATTTATCGAGGACACTATACTTACAGCAATTTTGTTTTCGATGTCACACATTATAATGTGACGTGCTATGTTATGTAGGTTTGGATTGGCGATATCAGCCTTACTAAATAACGTATTATTAGTATAATATGTAGTATATTTAGCTTGTTGGCGTTGGTCAAACTTATTTATATACTTAGATCGTAATGAAATCAATACCATGAAAATGGTCTTACACTTAGTTAGCATATAAAAATATCTATTAGCTATGTATGTATACAAAAATTAATCACTATTTCCCTTGGACATGGGAAATAGTAAAATCCAGGATGTAATTTTTGGAAATTCCCACGGGATTTTTTGCGAAATACTTACTAGAGTTTCAATTCAATTGCTAGGCCTAATGGTTTACGCGTGAAGCCACAGGTGAAGGCGTTGAGCATATTTTTCCCTTGAGTATTTAAGTGCCTCAGAAAATTCTAACTACTTCAACGCCACATAACCTAACCAACAAAGGTGCTCTGTACGCCACAGTAAAACCAGCGACATACAACTTGCCGACTGGATGACTGGCGGTGAAGAAGCTTGCAGCCTGACCCTATCTCTTAGTCAAACGGAAGAAAAAAAATTAAATGCGGATTTATTATTATTTATTTACATCAGTTTGCCCACAAATATTTAGATAGGTTGGTAAAGAATGAATTAATATTTAAATCTGTTTTACGCAAGTTGTTGTCCTTTTCCCATGCGGTAGTAAAAGCCTTGCATGTTGATCAGCTCTTGGTGTGTACCCTTTTCAATTATTTTACCTGAACAAAAAGGAGAACGTGAGTCGAATATACGTACTAAGTAAACATAATATATATATATATATATATATATATTAGACGGGTTTCGATTTATATTTATCTACATGCATATCATGATTTCCCTATTATATGTTCAGAAACGACTACCTATCAAATGGCCTTTATTAAGAAACCTGGTATCTGCGGGTGCATCTTAATGTTCACATTAAAGTACAGTGCATCTTAATGTTTTCATTAAAGTATCGGTAATACTTTTTTTAACAATGCAAATCTGTACATATTGTAGAAAATTTATGACATGCATGTAGATAATAATTATTATTCAGTCAAAGTCAAAGTCAAAGTCAGTCAATTCAAAGTCAAAGTCAAAGTCAAAGTCAAAGTGAAAGTCAAAATACAGGCCATATCTGAACATATTATAGAAAACTTATGATATGCATGTAGATAAAGTTATGTATGCGGCTATACATAATTAGGCATTATGCACCAGCCACATAAATAACTATTTATAAACGTAACCAAAACTGCTTTGATGCGAGTTGGACCAAGGGTTGCAAACTGTACAGTCAAACAAATTGAATCATGACCCAGGGTGGAACCCTTGTCTACGAGTAGGTACTAATGTCATGTTGACATCTCATACTTTTGTCAAGGAAATCATAATGAAATTGATTATTAAAAGGTTCCATCCTGGGTCATGATTCAATTTGTTCGACTGTACATGTGCCACACTAAAGATCTCTACCCACTGCACCGTATCATACTATGACCGTAATGGGAACGTATCAGGCACGCGCGACACGGAGGACAACATGTCATTAACGGCGTGTCATACCCATAAGAAGTGTATCGGCACTGTTTTTGACGCTCCGTGGATGGCACACGACTCACGACGGCGACGATGGTTAAGAAACGTGCTAGTGGGAACAGTGTCATACTGTCAATAGAAATATATATTTTTTTGCCTGACACGTTCCTATTACGGTCATAGTATGATACGATGTAGTGGGTAGAGACGTTAAAGATCAAGCAAACAATAGCGAAAAATCAATTTTCTTGTAATATTTTTGACTTTTCTATTTTGGTATACTTTTTGCTGAAGTGACACTGGAAATTCACAACTGAAAACATTAGTGTTGCCAGATTTTTTTAAGGAAAGGCGGAACTTTGAAACCTTTCGAGTAAGTACAAAAAGCGGGATTCTTCCGTCGATAGCGAAACATGCTAAAATAACATATATTATGTTATAATTATCCTAGTTACTACTTAATCCCCCAAAAGCCAAAAGCCAAGCTGATACCGTCCTGCATGGTACAATTAATTTTGGGTTAAACTATAAATTGGGATGCCGCCAAAGTATGGCAAAACTGTTAGCAGATCAGATTGATGGAAAGTACCTACTCGTAGTATTGAATCTAACAAAATGTCATTTTTTGTACTCGGAGCGTTTCATTATAGTCAAACATTTTAATTAGGTAGGTATCATTCTTGTACCTTTATCCAGTACGCAGATGATATCGGCATCTTTAATGGTTGAGAGTCTGTGAGCGATTGTGATACACGTTCGTCCCTTTGCTGCCGTTTCCAACGCCTCGGTTACAACCTAGAAAAAATTAAGATTATTTAACTGATAGAATCATAGCGTTAATAAGATTTGCGGCAGACGATATGAAAGCTGCGCGCAACTCATGCCCAGACTCGTGTCGTACTCGTAATTGTAGCTCTGAAATTATTACTACTGTATACCCGCGCGTTGTTGGCGTCGAATGCGGAGGCGGCTTCTCGAGCAGCAACATTCGCGGCAGGCGGGTGAGCTTGCGCGATGTACGCGCTGCTTCTGCTCTGCGCTGCGCGCCGCTCGAGCCTAGGTTCGTGTCGTAGCCCTGACGATGTACTATTGTTTACCCGCTCGCTGTTGGCGTCGAGCGCGGAGGTGGCTTCGTCCAGCAGCAGCAGCCGCGGCGAGCGGATGAGCGCGCGCGCGATGCACACGCGCTGCTTCTGACCGCCCGACAGCTGCGCGCCGCTCGAGCCCAGGTTCGTGTCGTAGCCCTAGTGGTACATAGGCAATTTTTGTAGCTCCATACAGTTATAATATGATACATTATAAGTTTTTGAAAGCCTTGTAGAGCCATGTGTACTAACCTGAGGTAGAGTTATGATAAAGCTGTGAATGTTAGCGGCTTTCGCGGCGTCGACTATTTCGTCCTTGGACACGTTTCGACTGTTATCGCCATATGCAATGTTCTCGCCGAGCGTGCGGTCGAACAGCACAGGTTCTTGCTGCACCACCCCTAGCTGCTGGCGCAAGCGCGGCAGGGTCAGCGATCTCCGGATATCGCGCCCGTCTAGTTCCTAAATCAGAATTAATCCTCATTATTTTGGTCCTTGTTATCAAAGATATACAATTAGGACAAGTCGATTGTAAAAGGAAAAGGCAGTAAAGAGGCCGAAGACTTACGATATTTCCAGAAATGGGATCATAGAGCCGTTGCAGAAGCTGCAGCACGGTGGACTTGCCGCAGCCTGAGGAGCCCACCAGTGCCACCGTCTTGCCAGCCTCCACTCGTAAGTCAATGCCGTTAAGGATTTTTTGGTGCATACGCGTTGGATACCTGAATTCAACCTCTTTGAGACTAAAGTTTCCAGTCGCGGACTGTAAAAACAATATCAGATTAGGGGCAGTAGGTATGTCCGTGAGGCTGGTTTGAAAGCATTTTACATTTAAATATAGCAGAGGGAAAACCAAAGAAAACCACTATGAAACAAAAAGAGGCGTATCTTGAAGCATTTTCTTCGGCATTCATATCTATTGTAAGATGGAATCATTTACCCATTGCGGAGTATCCTTGACCCCAGGTTCTGTGATGACGCAAGGCTGTCGTTGGATGACTGACAGGACCCTCGCGCCGCAGTCTTTAGCAGCGCTGAAGCCAGGCGCATAAACTAACGACTGGCCTAACATGTAAGCACCGTACATTAGTGCTTCTACCACCCTAGAATTAGAGAACAAAGGTTTGATTAGAAAACCTATATAGTTTCTGTACCTATTATGGCAATGGTTGCAATGCAAAGTTCTTACAAAAAAACGGTAGCATATTCGATTCCGTCCTTGGCTATTAGTGTAGCGCCGTAGACACAGCAGCTGCAAAAAGCGAGGAAGGGGATGTATACTCCCAGCCCCAGCACCAGTCCGCGCCATCTTGTCTTCTTAACAACCGCAGCACACGATACCTTCAGTGACGCGTCGAACTTGTTCATAAAGTTCAGCTCAATACCTGCACAATACATAAATAAAAGAAAATCTATTTCTGGAAGTATTGCCTGATTATTGTTTTACTCATAACATCGAGGAGCTCCGTTCACGACAACCAGCTCCGAAAAGTTTTTGAGATTGCGCACAGTTTGTTCTAGGTATGTTCGTAAACTGTCTCCGATCAGCGTCAAAATTCAGTTTATGCAGTACCCTACCCTACTACCCTGAGTACCCTACGTTACTCTAAACCAACTGAACCAAAGTATGACATAGTTTTGTCTTTAAATAAGCTATCCCCATATGGGGATTGCCTTAGAATTGTCTTAGACATTCGTTTTTTGGATTAACTTTACCTAAGCTCTGGACAGTTCTGATCCCAACAACCGCCTCGGTAGCGATGGCGGTGGCCGCTTCCATAGCCTCGCGCTCGTCTTGCTGCGACTGCTGCGTCACGATGCCTTCCAACCAGATACTGCCCACCATCTATTTAAATAACAATTATTTAAGTATTTGTTAAAAATGCGTGTGATGTTAAAACCTGTCTGAATAAACGGGCTTGGGCTGTAATATGGACGACAGAACATAATAGCAGAACTGCTTTTGCAGGTATGTCTATGTTTCTTCGCGATGTTATGCGTCATCCGTCTGGTAAATCTCAAAATTAATTTCACACCTAAATTTCTAAGAACTCCAAGGTATGAGTTCGAGCTTCGAGGTTAAACGACAGTCTACCACAGCTTTTTGTTGTTGTCTCTTCGTCTACAAAAAATGTGCAGCGGTAAAAGCAATAGACTGTATCGACTTTATGACTGTATCTGCTGTTTTACGTGACAGATATAAATGACGCGGTCATTATTTAATCAATCACAATAAACTGAGCCGGCATCATAGTATCCGTTGCATAAGATAAAAACATTATAGATTCGCGCTGTCATCGTTCATCCACCATTACGTCTCATATTTCGTTTTCTAGAATTTTTTTACCGTACAACGGCAAAAACTACTAGACACTGGCAAAATTGTCCTCCGATGGACAGAGCCATATTTTTTTAAAGAAACAACAACAAAAACATTATAGCATTGATAGTCCCTGAGCAAAGAGACAGACAGACAGACATGCCGAAACTATAAGGGTTCCTTTTTTGAGGTAAGAAAGAAAAAGCCAAAGCGTGATAAATTAAATAATCAGATAAAAAAGATATATAAATTTGCACGGTGGAATGGAAACATACGACTGGCACGAACGCTGTCCCGACTAGACCAAGTTTCCAGTTGTAGCACATGGCGAGAATGAAACCGATGACGACAGAGCTGACGCCCTGCAGGATGAGGCCGATGCGCAGCCCCGTGGCGCCCTGTACCTCGGCCGCGTCGCCGCTCAGCCGCGCGCAGATCGCGCCCACAGTGTTGCTCTCCCGGTCGAAGTAACCTATTTCCTGAGAAATTACTTTTTTAAGTTGTAACAACGCTTTCGGAACTTATAATTGAACCGAGTTGCGTGCACTTCAGGCAGTCAGGGCTAGTAGCTGTTCCCACCAGCCTCAGCAACAGGGTAGGCACGCCCCAGCGTGTACCTACATGCGGTTTTCTGATGCTGGTGAGTGCGTGTGAGTGCAGCTACTGACGACTACATCGAAGTTTAAAAAAATAATCTGATGCAGGGTTTGCGCACTGATGCTTCTATCGCGGTTTTTATCAGCGAGCCGAATAATTGTTGAATTCTAGTGTAGGTTGATCCGATGTGGTTTTTTCTACCAATGACGAAACAGAGAAAGTAAATAACTCGTTTGGACTAAAGGTGTCTCAAAAACTACTGAATCTTGCGACAAGTTTCGCTACAGGCGCTGCAGGTTTTAGTCAGGGAAAATTCTTAAATATGGTCCTCTGATGGCCTAATAAATTCCAACTGAATCGATTTCAATGCGATTTTTAAACACATGCTTTTGTTTTGCGTTTTAACAAGCTTTTATCTAACTTGCCGTGATATTGTGTGTTTGAGTCAAATATCGGAAGTAGAAATTAACCCACTTTCAATGGTCTGATTGACTTAGAATTTGGCACTCATAGTGAAGGTTGATTAACAGCCACCAAGCAATCTTATTTTGATAATGAATATTTAACAAAATTTATTTTTCTCGTAGATTACAGTTTTTTAAAGTTATTTTCTTTACAAATGTCTAACCTGTCTGAGCAAGCTGCTGAAGTACTGTCCTCGTAGTCGCGTAGTCATGCGCAGCCCCGCGTTGGTGAAGGTGACGCTCTGCAGACACATCGTGATCCCAGCCGCGGCCGCCACTATTATAAACATACCCGAGTACAAATCCGCCAGCTGTATGATGCGGGCATTGTCTGACAATGAGAATATCTGAAAATGAAAGATAGGTAGTTTTCTATCAGATGACGTCTGACACGCCGTTCCTAGAATTCAACTAAGATAAAATGTCCTTATACCTAATATGCTAATAAGCCCTGGCTGGTGTCATCTCTATTGCTAATGAAATAAAATTAGAGATGGCAACTACTGGGACTGTAACCAGCACCTGGACGTTTAAAATACGCTATAAAAATAATAATAATTTATTTTTAATTTGTTATGATATGAATAATACTTACCGCGACAGTGTAGCCATACAGCGTTGCAAAGCAAGGGAAGCAAGCTCCCTGAATGACCGCTGCAATGGCGCCAATAACCAACAGCAGCCACTCCGGCCCGTTCAACTTCAATAACTCCCAATCACTGACGGGCCTTACTTCCTGTGACCAGGAAAAATAATCAAAAAAAAAACACTACGATTGAAGCGTGTAAATCCTAAAGCAAACGAATGTAACGGCCTAATCGAACGGGCGGTACAATGTGATTCTCTAAACGCACGAGAAATGCACGAACGAACCCGTTCGTTTGCAGTAATTTAATTGGTATATTGACATTTTGGTTATTCACACAACTGACATCGTATAGTCCCTACGAGCGAAAGGGTCAAGTTATTATTTTCTGCCGAGTGCAGTGGCAAGGTTTGTTGAGAGGATCCTACGGCAAACTCTATTCAACACGTACCTATTTGATTAAAGTAAGATCAAAATATGCATGAAAAAAATACACACAGACTGAGCGGTCCTACATAGCTGTGAGTAAGAAAGACTAAAATCAGCCTAATAAGTACCTAATATTAGCGTAGAAAAAATGTTTTATATTATTTGAGTACATGGTTCAATCTCATTGCATTCTGTTTGTCTCAGCGTGCATACGTAATAGGTAAAACTCCTTAGTACAAAAGGTTGTACCTCGTCTTCAATTTTAGCTTCCACTTCATCGTAATGACGTGAAAAGTTTTGCAGTCCTGCCGAAACCACAGAGCAGATGGAGCTGCGAGGTGTCATCCAGTCACTGGAGCCTATGTGCACACAAGAAAGTATTACACTCACTCACTTCTAAATAAATAAAGCTACTAATTGGAAATTATAGAGTTCTTAAGTCTGTACTCTTAGCTTATCAAATAAATGGAATTTTAGAACCACATGTTGTTAGACAGAGATATGAAAATGCACCAAAATGGGACCAGTTAAGATAGTCCGGTAGTTTGTTTCATGCCCGATTTGGAGGAATCACAATACTTTACGTGGTTCGTACGATAGTGCAACAGTAAAGAGCCATTATAATTGGTGGAATGCAAATGTATTGGGATTCGTGAAGTAAATAATGAAGTATTTACCTTTTCTATTAGAGAAACGTCTGATCATTTTCTTTGTGGATCGCCTCATAATATCATTTCGAGGTACCTGCACTTCTTCTGGAACTTCGCCTGCCTCTTCGGGTAAAGTTTCGATAATGACTGCCTCTTTCCCTTCCTTACCAGCAGTAACAAGCTTGTGATAAAATCCTGGAAAAACCAATATGATTTCGGCCTTAATTTTATTTCAAAGTGACTTTGCTCTGTTCATGATATATGTGCTACTTACCTTTAGCTTTCATAAGCTCATGATGTGTACCCGCCTCTATAATAGCGCCTTGGTCCATGCAAATTATACGGTCTGCGTTTATGATTGTCGATAGCCTGGAAAAATTAAGTCAAAATACTGTATATAATCTAATATTATGAACCTTCTAGCGAAGTGTTTTTGTTGAATCTCAAGAGTTTTAGTGCACTGATTAATTCAATATACCTACCACTTTTTGTTTAAATTTTGTATCAATATCTGACGAGCAGAAAAAGTCTTACCTATGAGAAACAGTGAGAGTAGTTCTGTTTTTACTCGCGATATCCAATGCCTTTTGCACTTGCCGTTCTGACTGAGGGTCCAAGGCTGACGTGGCTTCATCCAACAGTAAGATCCCCGGCTCACGCAGCAGCGATCGTGCGATAGCGATTCGTTGCTTCTGCCCGCCCGAGAGCGATGCACCACGTTCACCAATAACCGTCTCATAACCCTACAAATACAAGCAGGGTTTATGCAAAAATTGCTGGTTAGAACTTTGTAGCTAAGTTAGTTTGTTTTTAATTATGTAGGTAGTCCGAAAGCCTACCTATTTGAAATAACTGAGGAGCATGTGGCATGTGGGGAAATAAGAAATGAGGCAGTATGCTTTATGTAGATGTAGCTGGTCAATATCTTAGTTATTTTATTTCGTATTTTGTTTCATGTGTTTTACTTATGGACCCCATGATTCAATGATCAAACTTCAATTCAAGTACTAACTCAAATTGCTAAACAACCCCTTAATTTCTACGAAATGGTATATGTTACTAAGTTAAAATTGTAGCTGAAAATTACCTACTTACATTAGGTAGAAGAGATATAAAGTCATGGGCAAATGCCATTGCCGCTACTTTTTTTATTTCATCATCAGTAGACAAAGGGCGCCCGATTGCTATGTTGTCTCGAATAGTGCCCCGAAACAGTACAGGCTCCTGACCTACCACACCTAAAACGATAAGTATGAAAAAGGTATAAAGCATTGCATAATACATAACTGTGGGTACAAAATGAGTCAAAACCCTTTCGTTGGACAGCTGGAGGATGAAGATTAAAGTACTGACCTAGAGAGGATCTCAGGTGGCCAATGTTTAAAGTCTTCAGGTCATGGCCATCAATTTTGACCACACCAGAGTGTGGATCATACAACCTTTGTAAAAGTTGAAGAATCGTGGATTTACCACACCCCGATGATCCAACTAATGCAACGTTTTCACCTGGCTTCACGCGAAGAGAGAAGTTTTTTAATATCTGTCAATAAAAAAAAATATTAAAATTTTAATATTATTTAGGTACCCCTGTTCCGAGAGCAAACAAAACACATTGATTGGTATGTGCCTACTGTTCCAGATTTTTATAAAGGCGCCAAGTCGCCGGGCGCATGGCGTCAGGGATAGTGCAAATCCGCTTATATCGCGTATCTACGTGCAGATATTGTTTTATGTATATCTGTTTAATTTTAAAGAATTTGAGTTAAAAAATTGAACTTCGGCTATCACTATCAGATACGCGGAATATTTCAATGCTACTCACAGTAATTTGCACTATCCCCTGCGATATGGAGACCGAGGGGTTTTGAAACAGAGGTGAGTTGAAACAATGTCATTTTCACGAATTCTAAAACCGTTAGCGAGCTGGCAACAGCACTGTATAGCCGCGTTCCACCGCCGCACACACCTCAGGCAGCGTCTGTGCCCTGTCACACGCGGTTATGGCGTTCTATGACCCGCGTCAAAAACATCTCGAAAAGTAAGTTTTTTTTTTTTTTGGTTTCCATTATTTTGGTACTCTGTTGATGTTTTGCCTTGTGTTACGTGTGTTTCTAAACTTCAACAGCTAAGGATTGAATTAATAGTTATCATGCAAGTCATCGCCTTATAGATTACCTAAAGACGTTAATTTTGTAACGGATGGGAAGATTTTTGATACTAAGGAGATTTGAAACAGAATATTTGCTAGTACCTACGTTAAGTTGATATGTTTTTTTTGCTTTCTTGGTTTTAACATGCCTATTGGTTAACAAAGAAAGACAGATAGAGGCATGACGAACCGTGAAATATAAGATCTCGATTCAGAAGAACTTAACATTGTGCAATCGTGTTTTGCTTCGAGTTACAACCTCAACCATACGTTTTTTACAGCTACATTGTAAGAAAATACGCTTAAGCTAATGCAATAACAACTCCTTCCGGCAGGATATCCATAAAAAAACTACATTTTCATCACCAGAGGAGAAAATACTCCAAGACTATCTTTAAGGTTGTGCAACTGTTAACTGCGGTCTAACAACCAAGGGAACAGGGCGTTTCACTTATAAAACTGGTTATGCAGTTTAGCAAAACGTGTCTTTCTTCGGTTCAAACAAGATATGGCCACTGAAGTTTGTGCTGGCTTTGACGAAAATTTGTTAAGTTAAGTAGTGCCTGAAGACTACAATTTTCAACCAGTATGTATTGCCAGTGATGACCTATGGCTATGATCTTTGACTGTTGGCCTCCTGGAGAGGCTCGGAGTCACGGAACGAGCTGTGGAGGTAGCTATGATCGGAATTTCTTTGTGGGATAGAATCCGGAATATGGAAATTAGCTGAAGAACTAAAGTTACCGACATAGGTAGCTCAAGGAATATTTATGAATAACCGTGGGGGAAGAATGGTCCTCGAAATGTTAGCAGTCTTCCTACTAGATGGACTGACGACATCGCGAGAGTTGCGGGCAACCGGTGGATGCAATTGGTGAATTGTCGTTCATTGTGGTGATCTAAGGGGGCATCTTTGTTCAGCAGTGGGCGTCTTCTGTCTGATGATGATTACGATAGTGATGTTGATTTAATTTAAGTTAAGTGTTCAATTATCTTTCTTATCTTTTAATAATGAAACTCTTTAAACTACACTATTTATTTCTTATTTACAAGCCTAATTGTCCATAATAAGTGGGTGTTTCAACACCCCTCGAGGCGTGTTTCAACTTACCTCAGTATGAGGGGAAATGAAACACAGTGACTTTTCTCGTCTAAGTTCGTTTTTTAAAGAAGTACTCATAGTTAGGCTTTGTTAATCGGAATTAAATAAAAGATGAATAAATAAGCTGTCGATTGGTACCAATCTCGTATGATTCTTACCAATAGTTTTTTTATGTATGACACAAAATATCAAAAATGTTTCAACTCCCCTCGGTCTCCCCTATATATTGTGTCTTTGTAGTTGAATCCTTGTATGTATAAATGCTATAATTATGTTTTCTTGCATTCGAAGTGAAAATAGTTTTCTCTAGGCAAAAAACCCCAACACCCTCGGACTTTTTGTTTTGAACAGTGGGTTGTAAAGACCGATATGATGTTGATAATGTTAGTAGATGAATTGGTACGAATTGTTCTGTGATATTTATTTATTTACCTACCTTGACATCAGGTCTAGCAGGATAGCTAAAAGTCACGTTTTCGATGGATATTTCCCCTTTCAGTTTGCGAATCTTGATGCCATGGGGGCTTAAGCTGTCTATCTTCGGTGTCCTGTTCATGAGTGGAAACACCCCAGCAGCGGCACCCCGCGCCGCGGCGAACGCTTCCGAGTGGGGCACAATAAATGTTATTGACTGAACCGCCATGTATGCGCTGAACATGATCTAGAAAGGCAAAAGTCATTCCTCATTTAGACTGATGGTTGTTTTCATTACTTTGAAAGGTGGTGTTTAGTGAGTATCAATGGAGTCTTTCTAAATTTAATAAAAAGATTGGAAATAGCACGGAGGAACTCCGACTCTCATCAAAAGTTACAATTTGGCCGGTTTTAACAATCATGCATGAGACACTGGACTACGAGTAGGTATCGTGCACTGTCAATGATACATTGCTCTCACGGGCATGAGTACATGAAAGTTATTGGTCAGGTTTTAAACGGAATTATTCAATTTAGTATAATTATAGTAATACGAGCTTTTCCCGGCTTCGCACGAACCATTGAGATCCAGTGAAGAAATTTTTGGATTTTACTAAATTCCCAAATATTATACCGTGGTATTCATTTACTTTGTAAGAAGAACATCCGTGCAAAAATTAAAGTCTCAAGATTACACACTTACAATTTTTGACATTTAATTTTATAATACGAGTATTTTTTTTTTATTTATTTGACTGGATGGCAAACGAGCAAATGGGTCTCCTGATGGTAAGAGATCACCACCGCCCATAAGCATCTGCAACACCAGGGGTATTGCAGACGCGTTGCCAACCTAGAGGCCTAAGATGGGATACCTCACGTGCCAGTAATTTCACCGGCTGTCTTACTCTCCACGCCGAAACACAACAGTGCAAGCACTGCTGCTTCACGGCAGGATTGACCTGCAAAATTATAAAAATATTAGTAGAATTTACACTGAATATTTTCCCAACGACGTATCGTTGTTCTTCGGGTTCTTTGTCTAAATCCTGGAGCACGAGCCGGGTGCCGTAGGTAACCGCAATGGCATTCAGTGTGTAGGTGAGCACCCAGTTGAAGCCGGTACCAAGCCCCGTGAACAGCCCGCGTCGCCGCCCGTACCTCTCTGCCGGCTCTAATAATTTTTTATACCTAAAATGAACAGATTTTAAAACATTTTCCCCAAGGCCAATAAACTAAGGAAATGCCACTAAACGGCCACTAATCCCAGCCCCAGATATACTTTTTTAGTTTTTTGATATGTTCTAGTTACAAAACAATCAAGAAAAAAAGATGTTTACGTACGAGTTCTTAACTTATGTGAAATAGTTTATTGTGCATTAAGGGGCGTAAGAAGGGGATTACTAACGAGAGTCTGTTAGAAGCCCGACGCCGGAGGCGGAGGGCTTTTAATGGCTCGAGTTTGTAATCCCCTTACGGCCCAATGATTTTCATCACATTGCGAGGAAAATAATGAAAAAAAAAATATTTTGTGTCCAAACACTTCACAGCTCGGCAAAAGAAAGACGCTAAGAAAACAACTGAATAAAATAATGGCTACCTGCCAATACAGGGGACTACTCTAAATTCGAAAATCGAAGTTAAGTGTCTATGGGAGGTAACCTAAAAAATTTTTTTTTTGTGTTTTAATTGTACTATTTTGTCGGCATAGTTTATACATATATATATCCGTACAAAATTACAGCTTTATAGCATTGATAGTCCCTGAGCAAAGCCGCGGACGGACAGACAGACAGACAGACATGGCGAAACTATAAGGGTTCCGTTTTTGCCATTTTGCCTCCGGAAGCCTAAAAATATTCCCTATCCCGCGGGAATTTCTGACATTACCTTCTTTATGTACAACCCTCAAAGAATACAAATGCCAAACATTATACGAGTGTACCTATATTTGCTAGGCAGCTCGTTTAAAAAATATCCTTTTTATTCCCTATACAATCCTATTGCTTTTTAGTGCACTTCTATGACTCTCTAAGAATTTATGTACTTAATATTAAGTCTCTACTTATATCAGCCGGCCGGCTGGTACAAAATAGCACTCTTTATTCCTTATCCCGTGGGAATTTAGGTAAATCCTTAAAATTTTTAACTGTTAGTATTACCTACTTGCATGCCAAATTTCAAGTGTATAATAATTATAGTTACCGAAATAGGGCCATTTTGAAGTGAAAATATAATTCCAATCTCGTAATTTGATGGCTTATAATAGTTCTCGGGTTTTTCCGGAACGCTGTAATATAGTCTCGTTGGTAACTTTCTGTGTCCAACTGATGCGAAGCATGCGTCGGTAGCACTTACATTTCGAACGCCTCTAACTAAACACTTGCGCGTGTCTTCCTTTATGGTCCAGGCCTCGCACCCGTAGAAGACCACAGGCCAGATGTAACACTGCAGCAGCTTAATGTTTAGTTTCCAACAGCACAAAATTTATCTCATCTTGAAGGATTGAAGGATGCTCGAGCTATTTCGATCTGGGTTTTTATTTCCTGATCGCAATCCCATTCCTCATTTACTAGTGCTCCTAAATATTTGTACTGCTGGACTCGCTCAAGGTCAAGTCCATGAATCGCTATCTTTGGGTTGAGACCGTTGTCTTTGGAGACTACCATAAATTTTCTCTTACTGATGTTGATACGTAGCCCGGCTCTACAATTCATTTCATTTCATTCACCCGGTCAAGGATCACCTGTAAATCTGATTAAGTAGAGGCAATCAGCACGATATCGTCAGCATATCTGAGATTATTGATCACTTGCCATGAATTTTGATTCCAACTTCAAGCCCCTCCAACGCTGCCGACATAACGGCCTCCGAGTAAAGGTTGAAGAGCAGAGGCGACAGAATGCATCCTTGACGTACTCCACGACAGATTTCGATGTCCTCGGTCTCGTCATGTTCTACTCTCACTCTTGCCATTTAGTTCCAGTACTTAAGGTGTGCCAAATAACAAGTCTTTAGCTTCAGCGGTTTGGGCTGTGCGTTGATATATAAGTCCGTCAGTCAGTCAGTCAGAAATCTTTGAAATATATATATATATATATATATATATATAGATTATAAATAGATTGAAAAATATGCCGTAGCTCTAAAAGAAGTAATTATTTAAGGCATACCATTTTTAGGCTTATAATGTTTACCTATTGTCATTTGTTCACTGTCTAGCAAAATTAGTGAGTCATAAATAGTAAATCTGATTACAAAGTCAAAATATAACGTGATACTGATAAGAGGCATAAACTGAATCCTTAGATAAACAAAATTAAGAGCACAAAATTACCTTACACTATAGTCCACTTGGACAAATAAAATGTCTCCGTACTGCCAGATGGGTGACATAAGATGACGATTCAGAAAATTATCGCGTAATGTGTACAGTAACGATTTTGTTTTTTAAATACACAGTAAGATAAATTTTAAATAAACTGAATTTTACTGCGTAGTATACAGTGTGAACACAGCGTCTAGACAAGACACCTAAAACATGTACTTATTATATATGTTTAATATCAAACCTGCGTATCTCCTTCTCTTCACCAGCAAACGCAACTATAGTTTTGACGGATTTGAATACTTCTTCGGCGTGCTTCCCGGCTTGACTGTAAGACATCATCTCACGCACTGACGATTTTGATTGGTACTGCCGTTAAAAATATATTTTAGGTATCAGTTTATACATAAGTAGCTTTTTTATTGTATGCAATTTCGTTGACTGTTCTAAAATTATCATCCTGAATCATTACTAATAGGAGATGGGCGGATCGTGTTTGTGTGGTAAATATAGTTTTCGTTTAGCGTTTGGTAAAGGAATTGGAAAATGTACTTAATAGTAGTGCACTGTAAGATTAGTTAGGTAGTATTGTCTTTTGTGTGGGAATAATAAACTTTTTATTGTTTAGATTATAAATAAAACTAATATCACCATATTTCGTGTCAACTTGATCACTAGAAGTGCGTGAAATAGAATTATCATAAAATTATCGCAAGTTAAAGAAGAAGACTTAATAGGTATGTATAAAGTACTTGAAAATTACTACATCCTTAAAATAATCATATCAAATACAGAATACTCACCTCAGATAGTAATATTGAGGCTATTAATGAAAATGGTAGTACGGTGAGACATGCGAGTGTGAGTTCCCAACCAAGAGGAAACGATTGACAGATAGCGATTATAGCTGTTCCTAGTAAATTGGCGACTACTGCCAACTTATCGCTCATTCCTTCCTTTATCTTCGTCATGTTCCTAAATAAGTGAATGTTAAATAATTAATAGGTGCTTACAATAAAAACGACCGCTATTATATTCTTTTTAAGTAGGTATGCTGTGAGTAATGGTGTACTCACTCAGACATTTTCGAAGCAAGATTGAAATCTGAGTCAGTATCAAACCATTCCATATCTTGACCAAGAACAGCTTCAAGAAATCTTTTTCGTATTCGTGTTATCTAGAAACATAAGAATAATATATGATAGAAACAAACATAATAATAATAAATGAATAATATATGGCTAAAGTATTCTATATTTTAATAACATATAAAACCGTAAATTTTATCTGACTAATTTTGACAAATGTTAAAAATAAATTAGTGCATTATACATAATATTGTCCAGAATGAACTGAGCTAGAAACGTTAATTTTGTATCACGTACAAAATTACACCCTGTATATGCGACTTTAGGTGGCTCACCTGTCTTAATGCGCTCCAGTTGATGCACGCTACGGAGACTATACAAAATATTAGCGATATCGCTGTACTGACGAACATCCCAATTGCCATGGCGTTAGCATCTTCAATAAGAGCCGCCATATTTTCCTCATAAGATGCATTCACACTATCAAATAAACAATATGTATGATTACACGATGGAAATGAAAACGTACAAAATAAAAAAAATCCTTATTACTTTCGGTACGATTGATCATGACTAACAAAATTCACAGAAATGGAATGTTATATAATAATCAGATATTCCATTTTATGCTGAACCACCAGTAGGTATAAGGCAAGGTGTTAATTAAATAACGGTAATCGATTCTATTTTTGAGTACTTTCTCGTTTTCAGTTATTTAATGAACACCTTGTATTGTTTATTATACTTAATATTAAAATATTTTTGGTGGTATTTTTGTAACATTCGCATAATGGCCGCGGCACATGATGGTTACTTTTACAGGTGGTGCTGACACCCGAAGGGATACGACTCAAAATGTTTTGTCATGGTCTTTCAGAAAATTTTAGTACTGAAACTCACAGCTGCCTTCCTCCACCAAAGGTTGCAGTTAACGGCAAGTAGCTGGACAGTCGGTCCGTTTGTACAGTGCGTTGTACAAATGCAGTGCTGAGCTCTCCGAACTGAACAAGGTTGAAACACACACCACCGCCACTCAGCAGGCCGACAAAAAAGCCGAAAAGTGTTGCACTGATCTCAAGCCAGGTCCCGTAACGAAACTATGGACATTAAGATAAGTTTATTTTTATTTTTAGTTCAAAGGGTTATTTCAGACTTTTATGATAGTAACTTATAATACCTAAGTATAAGTATTTACGTATGCTTTTTTTCTAGCTTATGATTTTTTCGTGACGCTTATTAAACAAATTGCAAAAAATGTATTCATGTAACGTAATATAATTTACAGTACCTGGGCGACCGAGTTTCGCTCGGGTTAAAACTCGATAACAAGTGTTTTCCCAGGGATAAGACCAAGCTAGATCGATTTTTCATCCCCGAAAACTTCTACGTACCAAATTTCAGCGAAATATATATGTATAGGTATACAAGAATTTCTCGTTTAAAGGTATAATCTATATATATATTAGATAGATAGATAATGATTTTATTGCGTTATGTTTTACCTACATAAATACATAGTTTTATAACCTTAAGAGGTTTATTGACCCCAATGAAGGAAACCCTGGCATAAGGGTCCATAAGCAGAAGTCGCCGAACCACCGACAACAGCTCGCCCTCATGGTGGGAAATGTAAAATGCTTTACTCTCATAAGTACTCCAGAGCCGTTAACATTATGATCATATAATAATAATGTTATTCATGTTGCCTCAATTAAACGGTTTATTATTATTATTATTATTATCATCGCTGTCAATTGTTGGCAATTTTGATGAGATCTATATCACGAGCGACAAACGAGAAAATTTTGCCAGTTTAGCAACTATGCTTACAATTTGGAAGTAAGAAACATCTGCTGGGTATTCGGCTTCTCTGAAACAATTATAGTTCTAGTTAGTCTGGTAGGTACTTATTCATAAACATTTCAGAAGATAAAAATAATTAAGAAGACTACAAAAATAATTCGCTATTCATCACGCTATTCATATTAAACATTATCTACCTACCGCCACGACAATTCAAGACAGAAAGTGTAAAAATTGAATAAGATTTATGAAAGTGAAATAAAGACCATGGCATGTAAGAAAATGGGAAATAAAATTAAACAATAAATGCATGCCAATATTGAAGGCTACTTTTCTTTGGTTCTCGAAGTCTTTAAATCAAAGAACTACCTGTAGTAGTCAGAATTAAACTAAAAACTTCGCGCAAGAAATGGTTCCAACGGGTGAAATTCTAAAAATCCTAGATCTTTTAAATTTTTTGATATTTTTCTGTAACCTCAAATACAGGCAATACATACATATACTAAAACAAAGCAATGACCGCACTCGCAAAAATAAGCCGCATATAAATACCTACTAATAAAAAGGATAGATACTAACAGGCACAGGCTACTCCGACTTTTATTAAAATAGTTAAAGATACTTAGATAGTGTATAACATTATAATAGTGAATATAAAACATTAAAACGTAAAGAAGCATAATACCTACGCCATCGTCAATAGGTAAAAATTAAACATTCATCATAAACTCGTTCTTACTATTTTTTACCGATATATATGAATCGCATTCTACACACACCTGGTGCAATAATTGCGCATATAAAGTGGGACTACTATTTTACTTACTTTTTAACTTCTTTTTTGAATCCCATTTTTTATTGATGAAACCGTAACTACTTGTGGACAGCTCAAGGCGGATTGAAGCTTGCGGCTTGTGCGCTAGACAGATCAGGTTTGATCTAGCGCTCTTTACTTATAAAATCCTTATTTGAACTATGATAATCATTTGTCAATCATTTATAACATTACGCATTTACAAGCTTGTCAAGTAATTGCGTATTCAATGAGGATATGTAACTGTGTGTTAAATTTCGTAAGTAAACTGATTTCAGAGATACGTGTAAGTAACTAGCCACAAGTTTTTGTAAATAGATCTTGATCCACTTTTGGTGCATACACATAACACGCGTCGTAACATAGTTTGACATGTTTAAATTCGATTAAAATAAAATAAAATTGGTCAAAAATAGTACATTACTGCAGAGACCAGTAAGTACCTAAGCCATTCTGAACGAGTATAAATGATACGAGGTCAGGAGAGCGAGTACTAGTCGAAGCTTGTATAGAGCTTTTCTCAAAAATGATGATGATAGTGATAATGAAATGACGGTGATTGTGATCTGATGATGATGATTGTGATAATGAAATGACGGTGATTGTGATGTGATGATGTGATGATAATGATAATAGTGATGAAGATAATGATGATAGTGAGGATGATTAATGGTGATGATGATTGATGTTGATGAGTGATGATGATGATGATTGATAATGATGATGATGATGATAGTTAGTGATGATGATGATGATGGTCGTTAATGGCGATGATAATGGTTTGTAGTGATGGTGACGATGATGATGGTGATGATGATGGTGATGATGATGATAAGATAATGATGACATGGACCCATTTCAAAATACTAAGTACACCCAACACTGCCGCTCGGCCCGCGCGCTGTTTATGACTGGTTCCAAATTTTTAAAGGAACTAGTTACTGCCCAAGAAGTAAATTTCATACTTATTTCCTGGACAGTTCGAGATTACTTCCTGGACACTAGCAGCTAGTCTCCAGGATGCATTACTTTCTACGACGTTTTTGATGACGTAATGGCAACATTTCATACCATTTCTGAGTAAAAATATTTTTTGTTCAAACAAGCATCACAGTCGCAGTTCTATACCGGGTGTATCCTGTAATATGAGCAAATAATTAAAACATAGATCATACTCGTCGAAATGAACAACATTAGGTCAGCGACTTTTAAAAATAATTAGTTTTTTAATTTTTATTACACTTAAGTTTATCTTTAGTTTATTTATAGTTGTATCTTCTGCGAAATTGACATTTTTAATTTATGTTCCAATATCAATTCCATGAGATAATTTTTTGAAAAATGTATTAACCAGTGTGTAATCGCCATATCATAAATAAATAAATAATTCAAAGAAGCAATGTAAAGCAAAATACTTGATGTTTGTAGCGTGACACGCGACGTCAGTTGTGTTCAGGATGGCTTACAGTAGGTCCTTACAGTGTATTTAATTTATATGAAAAAAAAAGGAAATTCTGAAGACTCCATTATTTTTAAGTCGCTGAATTGATGTTGTTCAGTTTGCCGAGTACGATCTATATTTTAATTATTTGCTCGTATTACAGGCCACACCCGGTATATTTCGACAATTTAATTTTTTGCAACAAGTGGCCACAAAATGGGGATTTAATATTTTTCAACAAACAGAAGACACTATTTTACGACATAAAATGCTAAAGAAACCATAGTGTCAGAAAATATACATAGATATGTAGATTGCTTTTAATCAGAGATTAGATGAGAGATCTAGCTTTTAATCGGGTAAGTATGGTCGTAATTACACCTGGAGGTTGTAATTGGTTGTGAATATACCTACATGCATGACAAGCAAAAATTATCATCCTCCAATAATGATTGTAAGTATTGCGCCGAATACTGGCAGTCGATCCGCGACTTGCACGCGTATCGCTATGTATGTAGAAGCCAATTGGTAAATTTCCTGGGAAAAACTAGCTATATACCTACTTAATGGTAAGCGGTACACACTTTAATTCCAATCATTAATATTAAGTTTTAAGTATGTCGACGTGGTGATAGGAGATGACGATGATGGATTCAGCCAAAAGCCGGGCATAGTTATGTTTGCTGATGTCACGTCTTTAGATACTTTTCAAGGTTAGTAGAAAAGACACCGACTTCATTGAACCCAATGAAACCCTGTCCGTGATATCCGCATGGTTTGCTGTCAATAGTTTGTTACTAAATCCTAAGAAAACCAAATGTATTAAATTCTCGTTGATAAATCATCTAATTCGAATTCAGTTTCTAATATTAAATGGTCAAACTAATGAATTTGTAATATCAACAGTATTATTAGGAATAACGCTCGATTCTAAACTACAGTGGGGACCTCACGTCACAGCAATCGCGAGTAGATTGAGCTCTGCTGTTTTTGCAGTTGGGAAAATACGGCAGCTAACCGAAGTGGCGATGGTACTGTTAATGTATTTTGCTTAGGTACTTTAATAGCATCATTTCGTACGGCCTTATTTTATGGGGATTTGCTGCAGATATTGAGTCAATTTTTATCTTACAAATAAGAGCAATTAGAGCTTTTTATAATTGGAAGGCGCGTGAATCTTTAAGATCTTTTTTAAGGAAACAGGTGTCTTAACCCTGCCGTCGCTTTATGTTTTTGAAATAATCATGTATGTTAGGAAGAACATAAGTATGTGATTTTCCCACTAACGTCGATAAGCCAAAGGCTTGCTAGAAACACAGGGAAGCTTAAAGTGCCACCATACAGACTGGTAAAAAAATATATGGGAAATTGCATAAAAAATATTAGGTACCAATGAAACGGATACAAAATTCAAATCTATTGTCAAGAAGACATTAATATTCTAAGGCCTATTATAAAATTAATGATTATTATATCACGGACAGAGATATGTGGAAATAATTCCTATCCACATTAGCGATCCCTTAGCTACTTCAAATAATAAGTCTACTGTGTTGAAAATGAAGTTGTGTTAAATACTTGTGATGTATAGATATCATTTAATAATATTGTAAATCTGTTTATAAAAAATTACCTCGTTGAGTTTCTTGCCGGATTTTTCTCAACAGAGTTTTTTCCAAACCGGTGGTAGCTTTTTTTTGACATTAATAAGTGCTTGTTATAGAATAAATTGAATAAAGATAGTTTGACTTTGACTTTGATGAAATGAGAGTACTTCCGTTTCCCCGTCAGGACGCGTTCATGATGTAGGTACTCGTAGGTACTTGATTGAGAGCTTCAATAAGAACTTCTTTTGGAACAGAGTTCTTTTATTTCACCAGCCGATAATAATTTAATCACAAAAACAATCAGAATATGTCCAGAGCTAATCCACAGACGAACCGACCGAATCATTAGCCAGGTGTTGTCGTCCTTACAGTCCGAAGTAGAATGAAGTAGTGTTGTCGATCGATAGTCCGCTATCGATAGTGTTTCGATAGACAATCGATAGTTTGAGCAAAAGCGATAGTAATCGATAATATCGATACAATTTTTTCGTGCAATACTAATCAACTATACTATCGATAGTATCGGTCTTGACGACGAATGTACTATCGATAGGTTCCATACTATCTATAGTTTTGAATAATCGATTGTTGCCGTTATTTCAATAGTATCGATTGCATCTACATCGGTTGCATGTACACACATATTACTTGCCCATTTTAATAATTTGTTTTTTTTAGATAGCTGAACTTACCCATAATGCAAATTCGTTAAAAATATCACTGCACAACTGGATACTAAATGGTATTCTGCCACTCACCCTTATATCTTGCAATCTTGGATATACCTACTAACCGATAGTATTGAAATATAGGTCACTATTGACTGTACAAAACTGTCGATACTATCGATAGTTTTAATTATCGATAGTCGTAATTTTATGTTCAATATTATCGATAGTATCTGTAATTTATGCATTATTAGACAGCAATAATGACCTGATCTGAGTTCTAAATTCAGAAGCCGTCATTTGCGCAGGAACATTTTTAGTACATAAGTGGGCGCGCTACCACAAATGCGCTCTCTCGTCCTTACCCCCCCGTAACCCAGTGGAACAGGACCGCTACTACCAGCGGAAAGTTCGGATGCAGTAACTGCTAGTTTGCAGGGTTTAATTTCAAGTTTTCCTTTTCTGGTATATAGAGATCTTAGATGCTTCCTCTTTAATACTTTAGTTGCCTTTTACGACACCTATCATATATAGGCCACAGTATGGCTTTTTTCTGATTACAATTATCGATTGCAAAATATCGTTCGTTTTCAGCAACACTAGAATGAAGCTCCGGCAAACGAGCCCGTCCACGTGCACCGCAACCGGTAGTTACATCACACGGCGTTTTTTTTTTACTGTATCTACAACGGCTAAACCTACTAGACACTGGCAAAATTCGCAATCGGGTAAAAAACCAAGAAAGACCATGCCTTCCCGAAAAAAAACGAATCTTTCGCGAAAGTCTCGCAACGCATTGAGGCTACAAGGAGCACGGTCTCAGGATTCTGAGAAAGACCGCGGCGAGAGACTCAGTGGCGCTCTAGCCAGGCAGGCCGCTTTGCTTTCGGCTGAAATGGCAAGCCAGCGCGAGTCTGGGTTGCGATCCCAAATACATCGTACGCAATCTTTGAGATCGCTCGATGTAGGAAAAATAGTAAGGGGGGATTTAAAATCTTATTCCTTGAGCATAGATGTGAGACTTGGTGATCAGATTTTTCAGTTGATTATTTGGCCAAGTTTAAATTCGGTGCTTCTGATAATTCTTATCGCATAGTTTGAAATATTTTTCAATTAAAAATTAGTTTAAATATTTTTTGCAGTAGCTATGTTGCTCGCCGTTTATTTACTCGTATGTGAGTAAATAGGTAGGTATAGGCTGTGGTATAGGGTCATCTCATCATAAACGCCAAAGCTGTCTAGGAGCTAAAAATACCTGAACCCTTGTTCAGTTCCTAGCTTGGCACTATTGTCTCGAGATATTATTGGATGGAATTTGTGTTTGAAATGAAACTAAGTATGTAGTTATTCTCAAGTCAGCGTTCGAATTCAAACGATTTTGAAATTGTCATCTCGTCTCTCAATCCGCATTTTAGTGGCATATGTAGGTACTGTGCATATAGTATGCTACACATACATAATAGGCGATGCTTTAAATGTGGGTATAATGAGCACTTATGTAACTATAGGCGATCGACTAACTAATTCCTTTTACTTTACTACACAAAGATAAAATGTTGCTGTGGCTTAAAACCTTAAGCCGAGATTAGACTTGCAAGAAAAATCGCGCAAGTTGCATTACATTGCGTGCGAGGCCGTAAAGCCAACGAGTTTGTAGTGGTCCTTCGAGCGCGAAGACGTCCTGCCCGAAATAACACTACATTAAAATTATACATACCAACAACAACGCCATCTAGCGGGTCCCATTTATTTAAATACGTTCTTCCTTCTATAATTTGAGGGGAGAGTTTACCGTATCGACGGGATCAACATTAAGGGGCTGTTTCACCATCCATTGATTAGTGTTAACTGGCGGTTAGGTGTGATGCCGTCTCTATTTGTTTTGTTCGAAGAGACGGAGAAGGCATCACATTTAACCGTCGGTTAACGCTAATCAATGGATGGTGAAACAGCCCCTAAATGTTTGACAGTAACTGTCAGATAGGATATAAGATAAGAGTAAGGATGCAGGTACCTACCTAATATCACAAAAAATAGTAAAGCACTTTCTTGGTACCTATAGCAACTAGCGCTTACTAGGGTTTTTAGGGTTCCGTACCTAAAGTGTGCCAGCGGAACCTTATTACTGAGGCTCCGCTGTCTGTCTATCTGTCCATTTGTCTTGCACAGGGCTCTATATCTTGAGTCGTAATAGTTAGACACTTGACATTTTCACAGATTACTGTGGCCGCTATAACAACAAATACTAAAAACATAATAAAATAAATATTTAAGGGGGGCTCCCATACAACAAACGTAATTGTTTTGCCGTTTTTTGCTTGATATTAATAACGGCAACAGGGTGACGCTTGAAATATTCACAGAATCTTTAGTTGTATAATCACTTTAAAAATAAATACATCAATTAAAATAATAACACACAAAATAATATACAAAAACTTGTTTTTTTTTGCCGTTTTTTTGCTAATGTCTAATGCTGTATAGAATATACTATAGCTATAGATAATGGTACCGAACCCTTCGTGCGCGAGTCCGACTCATGCTTGGCCGGTTTTATTTAAAGCGCGTGAGCGAGGTGCAAGTTGCATTACATTGCTGTGGTGGATCGATTGCTTACAAGAAGATAACTTTACGGGTCAGCTATGTGAGGATACAGTCAAGTGCAAAAATATATATCTATTCAGACCGCTCAAAAATATGTGACAACAGTCTTATTATGTCGGAATAATAGTCTATGGTACATGTACATATTTTTTAAGAGTTAAATAAATCCATATTTTTGCATTCGACTGTACGTTCTCACAGCGGTCCATTTTACAGGTTCACACATTACAGTGTACGTACAGTATTCCATTACTGTAATGTTTTTGAACTCACTCGTGCAACTACATAAACATACTATCGCCAAATAAACAACAATACGGTTTTCCTGTAACTTTAACCTAGAAATTAATTCAGTGGACGGAAATAAAAGTTCGAAATTACAAGTATCACAATATTTATTTAATCTCATATAGGTGTAGGCTAACCAGTGATAGATATTTACTTCATCATCATCATCATCATCTCAGCCGTAGAACGTCCACTGTTGGACATAAGCCCCTATTACTTACAATATTTTTATTAAGGACTGTCTCCATTTTTGTGACTAACTATATAGGTACTCAAAAAGCATACAAATTCCATTGCAATTCCAATTCAAGTTTATAAACCACAAGTATCCCATCATTGATTCAAATGACTGATATGCAAACAACGTGCTAGAGATGAGAGAAGAATCTGAATCAGATTATTTCTACCGGTAAATAAGAAAAAAAAAAACAATTAGTGAATAAAATTCTATGTCATGTCGATAGCATGCTACTTTCGATGTTGGAGATTTAAATGAATTGAATTACTTAGGAAACTAGTTAAACCATATGGTTTAACTAGTTTCCTAAGTAAGTAAGTTTGGTGTGATATTTGGCCTTACTTTACATGTAAAAGAGACTCCAGGTTATGGAATTTGACAAAAAAGGTCTGTCTCTAACCCTACTTAGTCTGGTAACTTAAACATCTCTCAAAATATTACTAAAAGAAGTCTTCACAGTTCAAAATCGATGCTGTTTTACGCAAGTTGTTGTCCTTTTCCCATGCGATAGTAGAAACCTTTCATGCTGAGCAGCTCTTGGTGTGTGCCCTTTTCAATTATTTTACCTGAACAGAAAAAAAGCATTTTGTTTGTAATTATATTTTTTGAATCACATTTGACAAGATTTAGGTGAGTGGTAGGTAAGTGAGATCAACCATGGTCATTATTATACCTTTATCCACTACGCAGATGACATCAGCGTCTTTGATAGTTGAGAGTCGGTGGGCGATTGTGATACACGTACGTCCCTTTGCAGCTTTTTCCAATGCTTCGGTTACCGCCTATAAAGACAAAATTTAGAATATTAGTTGCGTGCCACTTGAGCTTAGGGACGTCTCGTAGCCCTGACGATATACTATTGTTTACCCACTCGCTGTTGGCGTCGAGCGCGGAGTGTGGCGATGATTTTCCGAAAATCGAATTTCGCAGTGCTCCCCACCCTCATTTCATAATGGACTACTCGGAAATTCATGGACCACGCGACGTCCACTCGTTGACTACGTGTCGTTCACTCGTTCGTTGGGCACGTGAGGTCTGTTGTCAACGCGGCGTTCACCCGTGAAACACCTGTCGACAACAGTTTACGCCGAAAGTCGAGGCCGTGCTGGTCGGGTGCCGGGTGGCTCTAATGAGCTTCACCTAGGTATTGAAGTAAAATAAAACGCAAGGGAAAACTCGAGATTGGGAAATTTAGCGAATCGAAAAATAGCTTCTGAAAAAATATACTTTCGGAAAAAAAAGACTATCAGGAAAATATTAGATTGAGAAATTTTGCTAATGGAAAAATAGCTTCTGAAAAAAATCTAATTTCGGAAAAAAAGACCATCAGGAAAAGATTAGATTGGGAAATTTTGCTAATGGAAAAATCGCTTGCAATAAAATTCGATTTTCAGAAAATCAACCCTCCAGAAAAAACTAACAGAAAAATACAGATTGAGAAATTTTGCGAATGGAAAAATCACTTGCAGTAAAATTCGATTTTCGGAAAATCATCGCCACACTCGCTTCCGACCGGCCGCCAGCTGCGCGCCGCTCGAGCCCAGGTTCGTGTCGTAGCCCTGACGATATACTATTGTTTACCCGCTCGCTGTTGGCGTCGAGCGCGGAGGTGGCTTCGTCCAGCAGCAGCAGCCGCGGCGAGCGGATGAGCGCGCGCGCGATGCACACGCGCTGCTTCTGACCGCCCGACAGCTGCGCGCCGCTCGAGCCCAGGTTCGTGTCGCAGCCCTGACGATATACTATTGTTTACCCGCTCGCTGTTGGCGTCGAGCGCGGAGGTGGCTTCGTCCAGCAGCAGCAGCCGCGGCGAGCGGATGAGCGCGCGCGCGATTCACACGCGCTGCTTCTGATCGCCCGACAGCTGCGCGCCGCTCGAGCCCAGGTTCGTGTCGCAGCCCTGACGATATACTATTGTTTACCCGCTCGCTGTTGGCGTCGAGCGCGGAGGTGGCTTCGTCCAGCAGCAGCAGCCGCGGCGAGCGGATGAGCGCGCGCGCGATTCACACGCGCTGCTTCTGACCGCCCGACAGCTGCGCGCCGCTCGAGCCCAGGTTCGTGTCGTAGCCCTGACGATATACTATTGTTTACCCGCTCGCTGTTGGCGTCGAGCGCGGAGGTGGCTTCGTCCAGCAGCAGCAGCCGCGGCGAGCGGATGAGCGCGCGCGCGATGCACACGCGCTGCTTCTGACCGCCCGACAGCTGCGCCCCGCTCGAGCCCAGGTTCGTATCGTAACCCTAGAAACATTTAAAAGATCATATGGGTAACAAATTATAATTATTATTGCGTACATTATGTTTAGCTGTACTAACCTGAGGCAGAGATACAATGAAGTTGTGAATGTTGGCAGCTTTAGCTACAGCAACGACTTCAGCCATTGAGATGCGGCGACCGTTGTCTCCGTACGCGATGTTCTCGCCGAGCGTGCGGTCAAACAAAACAGGTTCTTGCTGCACCACGCCTAGCTGTTTACGTAGCCGCGGCAGCGTCAGCCTTCTTCGGATATCTCGCCCATCTAATTCCTGATAAGTAGTAAGTAAAGTATATATCAATCAATGATAGTGTACATAGTCGTAACGTAGCTCATCAAAGGAGATAATTACTTAAAGAAAGAAAACAGCTGTTGTCAAGTTTGCGTCTTTGTGATGTGATGTGATTGTTTGTGATTTATAAGTTTCGATGATCCTTACAATGTTGCCAGAGTCCGGGTCATAGAACCGCTGCAGCAGCTGCAGCACGGTGGACTTGCCGCAGCCCGAAGCACCCACCAGCGCCACCGTCTTGCCCGCCTCCACTTTCAGGTCTATACCGCGAAGGACCATCTGGTGTTTACGAGTTGGGTAACTAAACTCGACCTCCTTGAGGCCGAAGTTACCAGTTGCGGACTGAAAATAAAATAAGTAAGTTATAAAACGTTGCAGTCATACTTACTAATTTGCCTGGCAGATGGACCTTGCTCTGCATTAGAAGGTAGGTATCGGTTTCACTTCCCCTGACGAGCCAGACATGAGATAAATAATTAATGCTTTTGCTCAACTCGTGACTACCGATTTACGAGTATACCTAACCTGCGAAAATTCTTAGGTAAAGTCGGTTTTAGAACAGTTGATACATTGGGTAGGTTATATGACTATCCGAAACTGCATTTTTACATGCTTTTATTTAGTTTCACTTGTCCCGTTGTCTGTCTATCAGTCTGTCTGTCTGTGTCTTGTAAGTTAAATTTGACCAACTTCCAGTAGTCAGATTGACTTGAAATTTGGAATACTTATGTAAATCGCGTGACAATACAATAATCTAGTAGTGACATCCTGGTAGTCCAGCCAAGATCGTCTCCGGAGGACGGAACTTTTCAACGGTTAATAGCATCGACTTAAAGTTTGGTATGCAAGTGTAGTTTGCGTGACAATGCAAGTACAGTCAACAAAAAATACAGTCAGCAAAAAAAAGCTTGTATTAAAAATGATTTTTTTATGGGTAGGTTATTTAAGCTTACCCATTGCGGTGTGTCCTTGACTCCAGGCTCGGTGATGACGCAGGGCTGTCGATTGATGACAGACAGGATACGCGCTCCGCAGTCCTTGGCTGCGTTGAAACTGGGCGCATATACCAGCGCCTGTCCCAACATGTAGGCGCCGTACATTACCGACTCGGTCACCCTGGAATGGAAGACATGCAAAGGTAACAAAAAGTGGTATTCATTAGTTAGAGGCATATTATTTTAAGATAGTAAACTTATTTAATTCAATAAAACTCCATTAAGAGGTTGACCGATGAAATTCTTACTCTTGATTTGATTGGAGCACGCACACTGAAGTCTTATTGCCCTCTGTGCCCTAGCACATTTACAGAGCAGAAATTATACAGAGTTTAATTTTATGAGTATCATTTGACACAGTTTTTGAATTACTAACAAATTCACTGTATGAATTTCATGGTTAATTAATTGTCTGAACTAAATGGATTATAGTTCTAATCGAATTTGGAAAAAGTTAAAAAATTGCTTTTTACAAAAATACGGTGGAATATGGGAGTCCGTCGTTAGCGACCAGCGTGGCGCCGTA
Organism: Choristoneura fumiferana; assembly: GCF_025370935.1. NCBI lineage: Eukaryota > Metazoa > Arthropoda > Insecta > Lepidoptera > Tortricidae > Choristoneura > Choristoneura fumiferana. The sequence continues at coordinate 31,327,000 of NC_133472.1, forward strand.
GACGGTGCAGCTGACGAATGCGATGAAGGGCACGTATACTCCCAGCCCCAGTACCAGCCCGCGCCATCTGGTCTTCTTTGTGATGGCAGCGCATGATGTCTTCAGGGAATCCTCGAACTTTGTCATAAAGTTCAGCTCAACACCTGAAAGGATACGAAGAGATTTGAGCGTTAGGTTGTGCATCTATCAGAGCCAGTGCTCTGACTCAATACCACAGAGTACTTCCCGCCGCTATTCTTGAGACGTACCTACTGAGTCTATGAATGCAACTTGCACTGGCGGTGGGTCGGCGGTAGGTGGATAGTGTGGATACAGTGTTTGTCAAACGAGAGTATCAGATCTGTTACACAATAAATATCAAGTAATCTGCACTGAAGCTATGCGAGACTTGGTAAATGAGATAGGTAATTGGCATAGACAACTATAGTTGTTTTATTTATTTATTCGAAGCTTTTTTTTTCGACTGGATGGAAAACGATTCAGTGGGTCTCCTGATGGTAAGAGATCACCACTGCCCATAAACATCTGCAACACGGGGGGTATTGCAGACGCGTTGCCAACCTAGAGGCCTAAGATGGGATACCTCACGTGCCAGTAATTTCACCGGCTGTCTTACTCTCCACGCCGAAACACAACAGTGCAAGCACTACTGCTTCACGGCAGGATTAGCGAGCAAGATGGTGGTAGCAATCCCGGCGGACTTTGGACAAGGTCCTACCACCTGTAAAGCTTAACCGTAAGGGCCCGGCTACATGTCAACCCAAACTACATTTGTATACCAAATTTAAAGTCGATGCCATTAACCGTTGAAGAGTTCCATCCTGCGGAGACGATCCTGGCTGGACTACCAGGATGTCACTACCAGATTATTGTATTGTCACACAATTTACATAAGTATGCCAAATTTCAAGTCAATCCGACTACTGGCAGTTGGTCAAATTTAAATTGCAAGATTTTACTACAGACAGACCGACAGACAAACAGACAACGGGACAGGTGAAACTAAATAAGACCTTGAAAAAATGCATTTTAATAGGTGGCGACGTGCCGTATATCTCCACGACGCGGCACCGTATCGCGCCGTGCGCCGCGCCGCTCCGTTTTACGTTGACAACGCCGTCTAACGTGCACGGCGCGGCACCGTGCCGCATAGGCCACCGCGCCGTTGTACGTTCACGACGCCGTATAACGTGCACCGCGCGGCACCGTGCCGCGTCGGGCGCCGCGCCGTTTTACGTTGACGACGCCGCAACGTGGACATGTGGCCGGGCCCTAACTGTTTACAAATATATGTTGGGATCAGTAAGAACAAAAAGATACTACTTAGATATTGTACCCTTAATGTCGTAGGTATGTTGCCAGCCGAATAAGTTTTTGATTATATTTTAGGGAGTTATAACAATGATGATAATATATAAGGGGAAGCCGACTTATATGTCGAGGTTCAAATTAGGAGGTGATATCAAAGTCAAGGTTGAAGTCAAGATAACTCGGCCTGACTGTCAATTCGCGATTGGGGTGCGCTAGGTACATAAATACGAAAAACTAAATTCCGAAATGGTTTAAATCTCCTAATATGACTATTCCGATTCTTCAAAAATCCGAAACTTAAGAATATCTAAGATTTAAAATTACGATTTTCAAAATTTCGAAATTTAATACACCGAGCAATAGGAAGTCCGACTCAATAATAATCCAAAATGTCGAAAATACTAATTCCGATAACTAAAATGCCGATTTTCAAAATTCCGAATATCATTACACCGATCAATAATAAATCCCGACTTATTAACGTAACCTATGTAGGTTAGATTGGCCTAAAACGGTAGTAACTGTTATTCATTTTCAGCAATGTGACACAAGGTCGACGGAGCTTCGCTTCGCGGAGCTCCTATACCGCGCAGTTAAGGCGCGTGACTCAATTCTAACCTAACCTATGCAGGTCAATTTACTTTTTTTGAGATTCGAAATTCAAGATTCCGACTATTAAAACCACGAAGTTTATTTTGCCGAGTGTCATATTTCCGGATTAGCGATGACATTTCGGAAAATTGATAATCGGAGTACTGTACTTCGGGCCAATAACTTTCGTGTTTTTTTATTCTTTGGAGTTATAAAAAACGGATATTAAAAAACGATATTTTGAAATTCGGAAAAATAAACTTCGTGTTTTAAAGTAATCGTAATTATATGTCTTAGGAATTGTGAAAATCGGAGTTTTGAAAATCGGAATTAGCAAAATAAATAATAAAATATTTCGGAGTATTTGGTTGGGTGTTCCCCGCGATTAGAAATCTTAGTTAATGACGGTTTTGCTGTAGCTATGTTAGTGGCATTTTCTATAATATGCCTAGATGGTCTCGTTTCGTTTGGCAGACTTGATTTAAAATAAAAAGTTGTAGTTTGTAACTAGGATTATTGAAAATTATTATTATGAAGGGTTAGCACTCTTCTTGACTTTTTTCATAATTATCACCATTTTGATGCAAGAAGTATATGAACGTGGCAACAATTTCACATATTTATCTTTAATTATTTCACTCTCACACAACAGCTACAGGGGCTACTACGAAATTCGAAAATCGAAGTTCGACTCGTTCCATCCCTCTGACACTTATACTATTTAATACGAGATTGAGAGGGACGATACGATACGAACTTCGATTTACCAAATTCGGAGTAGGCCCTCTGTGCCTACCAGTTACGAGTGTTGATAATATCTCTCTCGTAACTTGCTAGGATAGGTAAGGTAAAAAAACCTCAATGGGTCAAAAGATGACAAATTGAATCAAAATAGTTGACGTGTAATTTGTTTCTAATAGATTTCTAAACGTCTCATACCTAAACTCTGGACAGTTCTGATGCTGACTACGGCTTCGGTGGCGATGGAAGTGGCGGATTCCATTGCATCGCGCTCGTCTTGCTGCGCTTTCTGCGATACTATGCCTTCGAACCAGATACTGCCCACCATCTATTTAATAAAAAAAATGCATGAAAATCTTAATAACCTGTATGACGGGAATGCAAAATTCAAAACGGCAGGAGGAAGAATTTATTAGATTAACTAAACCTTTTTTTATGGTATAGGGGCAAACAAGCAGACGGATCGCCTGATGGTAAGCGATTACCGTCGCCCATGGACACCTGCAACACCAAAAGAGTCCCAAGGGCGTTGCCGGCCTTTAAGGTAGGAGTACGCTCTTTTCTTGAAAGCTTGAAAGTCATATATCGGTCCGGGAATACCGCAGGTGATAGTTCATTCCAGAGTTTTGCTGTGCGAGGCAGGAAATTTCTGGAAAAACGCACAGTTGAGGACCGCCAACCATCTAAATGGTGAGGATGGAAGTGTTGTCGTGTAAGTCGTTGGCGAAAGGATGCGGCAGGGATCAATCCGAATAACTCCTCGGAGCACTTCCCGTTGTACATGCGATAGAGGATGCACAGTGAAGCTACATCTCTACGCAGCGCCAAAGAGTCAAGTCGATCAGATCAGATCTCCGTTGTATGCCGTCCAGAGGGAGAAGCTGGTACTGGGGAGCCCCTGCCCACAGATGATATCAGTATTCCATATGTGGCCGAACCTGCGCCTTATTCAGCTGGAGGCGGTGGGCCGAAGTAAAATACTCTCTCGATCTGTTGAGCACACCGAGCTTCTTTGAGGCTAATTTAGCCTTACCCTCTAAATGGCCGCAGCACTTGACTTCACTCGAGATGTCAATACCTAAGGATTCCGATACTGGCTGTGGTAGCTAGGGAAGTGCTCTCGAAAAGAGGTGATGCGACAAACGCAGACTTTTTTTGCGGCAAACGCACTAACCTGTGTCATTGTGGGGTTAAAACGGACTAAATTAAGTCGACCCCATTCTGAAACTTCTTTTAGGGAAGTCTCAATTTCAGACACAAGTTTATTTCGGCACTCTATGACGTTTTCCCGAGGAATATTGGCACGGCCGTTGTAAGAGGCATCAACCGTACTTCCGCATTATTTCTCGGGAAGCCCAAACACGGAAGTTTTGAGAGGAGTGCTTTGTGCCAAACCCGATCAAAGGCCTTCGCTACATCTAAGCTAACAGCCAATGCTTCACCCTTTGTCTCAATCGCCTGTGCCCAACGATGTGTCAGGTAAACCAGAAGATCACCAGCTGAGCGGCCGCTACGGAAACCGTATTGTCGGTCACTCAGCAATTGGTGATCCTCTAGGTACCGAAGGAGCTGATCGTTGATAACGGACTCCATTATCTTCGAGAACAGGGAGGTCATGGCTATTGGCCTATAGGTAGATGGATTTGAGTGGTCTCCTTTTTTAGGGATCGGGTGTACCAGAGCAGACTTCCATGAGATCGGGACTACGCCAGAAGAGTGTAAAAACTGTAAAAACCTCTCGATCATGATCAATATTCGCTAAGTAAACCGCATTTATGCTTATCCTGTCTTGTACGGTTCACGCAAAGGGTTGATGTCTATTGATTTGAATTGTTATCATTTTTCTATCTTTGGACATGACAGGTCATTACAAAATGTCAATAGATGTTTATATAGGCACCGAACCATCCATAATATTTTACGTCAAATCAATTTCACTCTTATTTATTAGACGCACTTGGAATCCAGCGAAGAAGGAACCAATCAAATTATCAAACCCCCATCCCCCGAAAAGAGAAACGTAATTTAAGTATGGACGGCCCCTACATATTCAACAAACGGTATCTCGCTGTCGTTCTATATTTGCAAAAGCAATACTCACGATTGGTAAGAACGCGGTCCCAACTAGAGTCAGTTTCCAGTCGTAGCAGATAGCCAGTATGAAGCCGATAAAGACCGAGCTAACGCCCTGCAGGATGAGGCCGATGCGCAGCCCCGTGGCGCCCTGTACCTCGGCCGCGTCGCCGCTCAGCCGCGCGCAGATCGCACCCACAGTGTTGCTCTCCCGGTCGAAGTAACCTATTTCCTGGGACATGAGGGCTCGATTACGATTAGGCAAGTATTTTTTAACATATGCCGAAATTATACATCGCTAACTACGAGTAGCATTGAGGTGGCACTTGCGCTCTTGTAACGTTAGAAAAAATCGGCCGAACATGGGTTACTTATTTTTGCACAGGATAGATATATTAAATAGTTGCCGAATATTTGAGGCAGAGAAAACCCTTTTGTGAAATATTATATTTTTATCTATTTTAATTAAGTACTTATATGCAAATGCAGCCACACAGCTACTCAGTTGACATTGTGTATCTACAGCATCATATTTTGGACACCATTTTGCGAAAGTATTTTTCACTAACCTGTTTGACCAAGCTAGCAAAGTACCGATGTCGTAGTCGTGAAGTCATTCTTAAGCCTGCGTTAGTAAAAGTGACGCTTTGCAGACACATCGCGATTCCTGCAACGGCCGCGACAATCACGAACATTCCCGAGTATAAATCAGCTAAATAAATAATGCGAACGTTATCTTTATAGCCAAATATCTGAAAAAATAAGCGGATCTTTTATGAGACAAAATTTAATTTAATTTAATTTTGACATTAAGTGTAAAATAATGTCTTACCGCGCTTGTTAATCCGAACAGTACAGCGAAAACGGGGAAGCAAGCCCCTTGAACTGTCGCAGCAATGGCTCCGATCGTAAGGAGCGGCCATTCTTTGCCATTCAGCTTCAGGAGGTCCCAATCACTTACAGGCTTTACCTCCTATGATAAAAGACCAATTAAATAACGACTACAAGCTAAGTTATTCAAGCTATTTAACAAGCTATTTAAGCTAAGCGCAAAGTGAACATTGAAAAGTGACCTCATCATTTTTATTGTCATCTTCTTCATCGTAGTGACGTGCGAAACTTCTAATGCCAGTTGAAACGACGGAACAAATGGAACTGCGAGGTGTCATCCAATCGTGTGATCCTATAATAAACGAAAATTTAAAACTTATCAAGCCACAACCGCAAAACTAATTTACTTTCTGCGATAATGCTGCAGATAAATAGTGAGATTGAGTGAGATTCCTTGTTGTGGGACGTTTTTTTTGGATTAAGCAATGAATATAATTACCTTTTCTGCTGGAATATTGTCTGATTATTCTCTTAGTGGACCGCCTCATGACGTCATTACGAGTTATTTTTGCTTGTTCCTCGGGGGCTTCCTCTGTCTCCTCGGGTAAAGTGTCAAACAAATCCACTTCCTTAACGTCCTTACCAGCTGTCACCAGCTTATGATAAAATCCTGAAAGCATCCATTTGCATTTACAAGAACTAGATACTTGTCAGATATATATATACGAGTGTGTGTGTGTGTGTGTGTGTGTGTGTGTGTGTGTGTGTGTGTGTGTGTGTGTGTGTGTGTGTGTGTGTGTGTGTGTGCGCGTGCGTGTGTGTGTGTGTGCGTGTGTGCGAGCGCGCGTGCGTATACTTAGATTATTATTGAGGGCCCCTACTCTCCCAGCTAAATGAATATTTTAGTAGCAAATAACGAATTTAAATGAAAAACAATCACTACTAATTACGTATCTAAGTAACGAGTAAGAGACGAGCAAATAGCCGTTTTTTATTCTTTCACGGGCTGAACCGTGGCCATAACCTTGCACTAATGTATGTTATAAGTAAGTCAATGCATGTCACGATTTCATTTAGCCTGAAATTTATGACATAGCCCCTATCTCCACTCAGCTAATTAAAATATAATGGCATTTGTTGTTATTTCGATTAATGGTTGGCTCGTGGTTATTTTTTATTATGTATGTACCTTAGTGGGTAAAAGTTTGACAGTTTTTGACAATGTTGCAATGTTTCCTGTTTCCTAGTCTTAACGATACTAATATTTTAAACGTAAAAATTACTCTTACCTGTCTGTTTGTTACCTTTTCACATGCGGCAAAGTACCGCGGCTTAACAATACGTATTTCGCGCTGACGAAGTGGGGGATAAAGGCTAGGAAGTTATATAAGAGTTTTACTTTGTTTATCAACAACAAAACAACTGACCTTTAGCTTTCATAAGCTCATCGTGAGTACCCGCCTCAATAATGGAGCCTTGGTCCATGCAAATGATACGGTCTGCGTTTATGATTGTTGATAATCTGAAATAAAACGAACGCCTTTAAGTTTATATGTTATAGAACAAAATAGACGCAAATATATTTGAATTAAAAGTCCTTTTATTGATGTCAACACAGATGTTTTTCTTATTAGACTAACCTATGGGACACCGTTAGAGTAGTTCTGCCTTTGCTAGCGCTATCTAAAGCGATTTGTACTTTCCGTTCTGACTGAGGGTCGAGGGCTGACGTGGCTTCATCCAACAGTAAGATCCCCGGCTCACGCAGCAGCGATCGTGCGATAGCGATACGTTGCTTCTGCCCGCCCGAGAGCGATGCACCACGTTCACCAATAACCGTCTCATAACCCTACAAATACAAACACTGAATTAAGCAGCAAGGTAGAATCAAAGTAAAAATCGAGCATGACAGAAATATTCGTAACTAGTTTGAGTGTTATTGCACTTACGTTAGGTAAACGTGATATAAAGTCATGTGCATAAGCCATAGCCGCAACTTTTTTTATTTCCTCATCAGATGCTCCAGGGTAACCAATTGCAATATTTTCACGAATAGTCCCACGGAACAGTACCGGCTCTTGGCCTACCACTCCTAAAACATTCAAAAGAGGTAAAAAATACATAATTATCAATTTTCGGGTATTATATGGAAATTATAGGAAAAAAAATAGGAATAAACAGATAGGTATTTTGAAATAACTAACCCAGTGATGATCTCAAGTACCCTACATTCAAAGATTTTAGATCATGACCATCAATTTTGACTGAACCGGAGTGTGGATCATATAATCTCTGCAGTAGTTGAAGTATTGTTGATTTTCCGCATCCAGAAGATCCAACCAAAGCCACATTTTCACCGGGTTTCACGTGAAGAGAGAAACCTTTTAAAATCTAAGTATAAAAGAAATAAAATTTAACAGGAACAATTATTTGGAAAGTAACAGCTAAAAAATTGGTACTGGCTACATTGCTCAGAACGGTGGAAAGGCAGTGTACTCACTTTGACATCAGGTCGTGAAGGGTAACTGAAGTGGACATTGTCTAGGATTATATCGCCGGCAAATCGTCGCGGTTTTATACCGGCGGGGTTCAGACAGTCTATTTTCGGTTTTCTTTCCAAGAGCGTAAAGACTCCCGCGGCGGCTCCGCGAGCCGCGGCGAACGCTTCCGCGTGTGGCACGATAAAAGTAATAGATTGAGTCGCCATGTACATGCCAAACATGATCTGAGACAAATAAGAAATATACCATACCAATATTTAAGTAAATACATAGGGAGAGTCTGTTCGAGTACATGGCTATGTGATTAGGGTTACTTTACATTACTTTAAAAGATCAAGATATGTGAAAGAACCATTTTGGCTTACTTACGAAATAATAGTTATAAATTTGAAAATGAATAACGGATGAGCTCTTACGCTGAATATTTTTCCCACGACATATCGCTGTTCTTCGGGAGCCTTGGCTAAGTCCTGGAGCACAAGCCGGGTGCCGTAGGTGAGGCCGATGGCATTGAGCGAGTACGTGAGCACCCAGTTGAAGCCGGTGCCGAGCCCCGTGAACAGCCCGCGCCGCCGTCCGTACCGCTCCGCTGGCTCCAACAACCTCTTGTATCTGAAAAAGAAAGCATCAATCAGATATCATCATAACAGTTGCTTTCGCTTTTTACCATTACTTACTTTTAAATAATTGAAGTTTCAAATTTCAGATAATTACACTACAAATAAACCAAACTCTACATTTTCATGAGAAAGAACTTGATCAAAAATTATCAAAAATTAGTGTTCTATTAAATTTTCTTTATTTTGCATGAATTAAGTATAAGTTCTAAGTCTTAATCTATAGATCTTCTATAAAGCTGAAGAGTGTTGAAAGCTTGTACATGGAAGATATCCGAAAAAAGGGGATATTTGGGATCGATAACAGAATACGTTCCAACAGTTTTAGAATATTTGTCTGTCTGTTTATCTATTTTTCTGTTTATCTGTTGGTCGTTTATTTGACCGCGCATTACATGAGAACGGCTGAACGGAATTTACTCATATTAATTAAGTAATTAATTACTCATTAGGCAGAAACCTGTACATTCTGTTTTTTATGTCAATACCTACTCTTTGGCTAATGTCAAACATGTATGTGACAAGTGATTGACATCAATGTCTACCTGCGACCTGCGGGGATACTACGAAATGCGAAAATCGAAGTTGGTGTCGTTCCGTCCCTCTCACTCGTATTAAATAATATAAGCGTCAGCGGGACGGCAAGATACGAAGTTCGAATTTAGCACTTCGTAATACCGGCCCAGCAGGGCTACTACGGAACTCGAAACTCGAAGTTGGTATCGTACCGTCCCTCTCGCTCTCGTATTAAATAATATAAGTGTCAGAGGGACCGCACGACATGAACTTCGAGTTTCGAGTTTCGTAGTAGCCCTGTTGCGTGACAGATACCATAGATAAACCTAAATACTTCAAAGATACTTATGGATTTATTTTTCAGGTAAAGGGAATCATCCCTTAAAGAAAAATACGAAGGTCAAACTAAGGTCAAACATATTTTTGCCTATATATTCGTAACCCTTAAGTATTTTTGGATCAGAATTGGACAAAATTGTTCAAAAACCCTATCCCTCGAAATGGCTTTCGAATCAGGGTACATTGGTAAAATATGAACAATGCCAATTATAATAACTAAATAAATTCTTATCAAGTTATTATAATTGCCAATGCCAATTGAGCAGTGCCAATTATAATAACTTGATAAGAATAAAAAGAATAAAGAACATTATAAGGCAATAATGAAGAGTAATGCCGGATATAGCCGGACTCGCAAACAAAGATACGCTTGAGACTTACGCGAAATGATGAGATTAGTTCTACGTGTATACTTTATATTTCAAAGGCACTTTAATTTTTTCCCAGATTATAACGTAACCTTATCTAGACTCTTGTTGAAAGATTTAGGGGCTGTTTCACCATCCATTGATGCCGTCTTTATTTGTTTAGTTCGAATAGACGGAGATGGCATCACATTTAACCGTCGGTTAACGCTAGTCAATGGATGGTGAAACAGCCCCTTAAAATAATTAAGTATATCATCATCATCAGTCTTTTAGTTAAGAGCAAAAGAATGAAAATTGGCTATGTTGAAATTGTAACAAGTGTGATATACCTTTCTATCTCTTTGTCTTCACCAGCAAATGCAACTATAGTTTTGACAGATTTGAAAACTTCTTCAGCATGCTTCCCCGCTTGGCTGTACGACATCAATTCACGCACTGACGACTTGGATTGGTACTGAAATAGGACGTCACTAATTCATAATTTAGTCTCATAGGTACTGTCTTAAAAGCTTGAATTTAAATTACAAACATACCTCCGACAAATAAATAGACGATACCAAAGAAAACGGTAATACGGTCATGCATGCCAGTGTGAGCTCCCAACCAAGAGGAAACGATTGACAAATACAAATAATAGCCGTTCCTAATAAATTGCAGACGACCGCTAACTTATCACCCATTCCTTCTTTTATCTTCATCATATTCCTAGAAAAGATTATTAAAAAACAATTAATGACATTTTTTTACTTTAAAAGGTATAAACAAGTAAGCTATGAAATTGAGCTATGCTATGTAAGCTATGATTTTAGAGCTGTTTAAAAATAAGTAAACATTAAACAATAATAGTATTTTATTTACTAATATTTGTAAGATGCTACTCACTCGGACATTTTAGAAGCAAGGTTGAATTCCGAATCTGTGTCGAACCATTCCATATCTTGACCTAACACGGCTCTGAGGAATTTTTTTCGAATTCGAGTTATCTGAAAAAAAAAATTGGATGTAATACAGTGATCTATTACTAGAGTGCTTCAATATAAATAATACGCTAACTGATTACGAAATTTTGGTGAATTTAGAAGTTGATTCGATTAATATTTATCTACATACTGGTAACTACGGTTTTCGTAAAAAGCACTCCACCACTCTCGCAGCTTTTACATATGTGCAGGAAATACTAAATTCTTTGAGAGATAAGGAAAGTGCAGTGGGACTACTGTTAGACATGTCAAAAGAATACGACCGAGTGTCTCATTCTATCTTAATACAGAAACTAAATGCGATTGGAGTTCGTGGCAACTCACTAAACTGGATGAAGTCATATTTAGCAAACCGTAAACAGTATGTTGAAATTGAACATCTTGACAGTCAGTCTAAACAAATAAAAACCGTCAAACCAGAAATTAAACTTATAGATAGTTCTATCCCTCAGGGTAGTGTGTTGGGATGTGTACTCTTTCTTGTCTATATAAACGACCTTCCAAAAATTACAAATCAAAAGTGTGTAATGTTTGCGGATGATGTTTACCTGCTGCTTAAATTCCCCAACAAACACGACCATGACTTAACAATAGAAGAAACTTATAACACAGTTACACATTGGCTAAGAGACCATAACCTACTAATAAACAAAAATAAAACAAAAATTATTCAATTCAGACCGCGGCAGAAACCACCTATCGACCTAAACAATATCCTAAATAAACTGAAGATCGAAGAAGTAACCCACTGCACCCTGTTAGGACTCACACTAGACTCACATTTAAACTGGAAAAACCATATAGAAAGAACGAAATCTAAACTGTCCCAGTTCATTAACGCGTTGGGTGTCCTCAAGACTAACACCAGCCTTACGTGTGCGCTGTCGGTGTACCACGCGCGCGCTGTCTCGTGGCTGCGCTACGGGCTGCTTGTGTGGGGGTGCAGCACAGATGCACATAAACTGTTTGTTATGCAAAAGAAATGTCTCCGAATCTTAGCAAATATCTGCCAACCAAATAGCTGTAGACCATACTTTAAAAAGTTTAAATTATTGACACTCCCCGCTTTGTATATTTTGGAAGTAGCCTTGTTCTTCAGAAATAATATCCACCTTTTTAAATTTTCAAATAACATGCGACGTAAACATGACCTAGTTCTCCCTGAACCAAAATTAAGTATTTTGCAAACGGTCCATATTACAAAGCGATACAATTATACAATAGAATTCCCATAGATTTAGGATTTGAGCAAAATAGCACATCCTTTAATAAACAGTTTAAAAAAATTCCTTATCTATAAATGTTACTACTCGATCTCGGAATTTATGGAGCATGGTATGTAATAGTGACCTCTCACGTCACGCACGCGCACGACGCATTATTTGCTACAAGTGGGAAAAATGTTTCTGATCTCAAGTGGTATTTGATGTTCCTTTATTAAGTTAAGTAATTGTAGGATTCATTAATTAATAAAGGTACAGAAATTAGATATTGTAAAATAAAAGATTGTTAAAATAGTAAATAGATAATAACAATTATAACAACAAATGCTATACCCTACCAGGGTTCATGTTAACTTTAAGAGCTTATGTTACATGTATGCAATATATAAATAAATAAATTAACTTCCGTTATTTCGACTGTGTGACTAAATAGAGCCAAGGAAATAATATGTTAGGAGTGCCTAGGTAAGGAAAATAAACTAAAATAGTTATTTATTTGATATGGTGAAGCAGCGGTTGCCGTAGCTGTGGAATTAGGCATTTTATTTTAAGAAATATAAAAGATAATCATGTTAATCATGTATAATACTTACGGTACGGTATGATACGTAAGTAAACGTTTATCTTCATACCTGTATGTATAACTAACTTATAATCAGAGTACCTACGTAAATACTGTCTGGAATATTTGCTTTATGACTAATCGTAATTCTTTCTTTATGGACTATCAACCACTTACTTACAGGTTTAAGAATATCCACTAATCTTTATCTTCTTTACTCATTTATAAAACATGGTAAGTATCTTTGAGTTAATTCGTAAAGTTTGTTATAAATTGTATCGTAGCAGTACACTAAATAATTAACAGCGATAACTTAACAATTTTAAGAAATTATTAGAATTACTAAAAAATATCTGCGGGCTCATACTTCGCCTAAAGGACGACCAGCATTCTGCAGATTGGGTTCCTTTTTCGGGTTCTGTAGCCAAAATGGCAAAATGTCTGTCTGTCCGTCCGCCGCTTTGCTCAGAGACTATCAGTGCCAGAAAGCTGTAATTTTGCACGAATATGTAGCAAGTAACTATGCCGACAAATTGGTAATGAAAATTGAAGAAATATATTTTTTAGGGTATCTCCCATATAGACGTAAAGTGGGACAGGCGTTTTTTTATGCTCGTCTAACCCTATAGTGTAGTGTAGGGTATCGTTGAATAGCTCGATCTTTTTTTACCCGACTGCCCGAAGGAGGTTATGATTTTCGAGCGTATGTATGTATGTATGTAAGTTTGTATGTGGGTATTTATGTCTATTTCTTTGGTCCTCGGTGCAGCCTAAACGGCTGACAGATTTTAACATATGAGGTATCACTGGTTTCGTCATAACAATCGGAGTGACATAGTGTATACTAGTATACAAGGTGGGCCCTGTAATAGAAGCAAAAAATTAAACCACAGCTTCCACTCTTCATCTTGAGCTAATAAAGTTCTACAACTTTTGAAAATAACTTGTATTATGATTTTTATTATAGTTAAAAGTGGAATTGGACAAGCAATGTATTGCGAAATCCGTCATTTTGTTACGTGACAGGCGATGTCATTAAGGCTTTTGAATGCCGTACATTGAAAATACCATTTAATTTGTTTGAAATAAAACATGAATAAACATAATGATAGAATTAGGTAATTTTTTAAAGTTGCAGAACTAAAGTAGTTCCATTTGAGTAGCAGAACCTGGGTTTTAATTTTTTGATGGGTTTAAATTATTAAAAAAAAGATTATTTTTTGTTTGTGGCTGTTGACATCTGATTGCCTTTGTCTTAGACGAAGATTTTACTTAATGCACAAAACATTAATAGCTATTTGTGTCACAACGGAGCAAAATGGTTTATTTACGTCGAGGCACAGAATAAGTAATAGTATAAGTCGAGGGCGTACATTGAATCCAGAATGTAGCGGAGGATTCTACATTACTAAATAATGAGGGATTTAAGACTAACGCCCAAGATGAAAATAATTTTGCTCCCGAGTTGCTCATACAACTTTTCACACCGAGCATTAAGAAACTTGAAAAAAAAAACAAATTCAAAATATTATTAAAGAACAACCAGCATAGAAAATGGCGTGGCTTTACAATTATCAACTTCAAAAAATGGCATTTGCTATAAAATACTTAGAAAAGCCTTGAACAGAAAAGTTGCACTTTGCTCCCTCTCGTCAGGGAGGAAAAGTTACTTTTCTGAAGGAGAGGTGTAAAATAGTTATTTGTGCAACAAGAGAGCAAAGTCGTTTTTTGGTGCGAGTGTTGATTTTGAATCCCGAGTAAGCGAAGGATTCTACAATTGAATCACGAGCGATAGCGAGTGATTCTAGGTTAATCCTGAGATCAGCGAGGGATTCAAACACAAGAGATGCAAAAAAACTTTGGTCTCGTGTGACACATACAACTTTTCACCTGAGCAGCGAGAACATTTAAATTAAAGGTTAAAATAAAACCACATATATTTAGAAGACAAAAAATATCAAAAACTTTAAAATATAATCCGATTGTTAAGAAATAAATATAGTAATTACTTACTTAATCATATTTAAAACTTTTTCTCGAAAATGATTCATACAGTCGCCATTACATCTTTAAAAAGTCATTTAAGAAGGCCAGACAACGATCAAAAGTCTCCGGTAAGTAGACAGGTTTTGAATATGGAACGAAAAAGTATCCAGTATAAAAATAAACCTTTAAATATGATTTTATTAGGATTTCTATTGTTTGAAACATGAATACAAATAGATTACTTTCAAATTCATTCAATTTGACAAATATTTGATTCAACTTTAAGAGATAGGCAGTATACGGAACGAATTTATAAAAAAAACAAGAGCAGCGGCTTTCGTGCAACGAGGTTGCATACTTTATTAAAAGAGTGGGAAAATTGTAACATTTCGGAAATATTTCGCTGTCATACAATTCACTATGTTTTTTTTAAATTTCATCTCGTGTTTTTCTTCTTTAATTTGTCCTTAATTCATTATTGACATATTTTTAATGCTAAAGGTCAACGCAGTATTTTTTAATTAGGTTGGTATAATGTTTCTTGATAAATTAAAAATTAAAAAAAAACTAAGAAAAAGTAAAATTGAGGGGGATATTCGTTCATTTATGCTCGTTTTGTTTGCTAATGTATCTTTGTAGTTTATATTTGAGAAAAACACCGTACAAGCTTCGAGCATTAGGTGCTATACTAAATCCCTCTAATAATGCTCTATATACCTACTTAATATAACAGACGTTTTGTAATTTTGCGGTTATTGTGTATTGTGTTTGTTTCTTTTTTAGGCCTACAGAATTTGAAAATCGAACTTAGTATCGATTTGATCCCACCTGTCGCTTTTTTCATATTGAAGTGAAAGTGACAGATCAGTCAAGTTCAAATATTTGGCATTCAGTGAGTGGACCCAGCACTGTCCTTAGCATTAAAAAAAAATAATTAAAAAGCTACTTTGTCTCACGGAGTGAGCAAAATGCGATTTTGCTCACTGATTTTTCATAGCAAAACCTGCTTGTTTGAGCTGCTGAGGTGAAAAAGTCATTTTATGTCACCTAGATCCAGTATAAATGGGCCAATCAACTTTTTTACCGACACTAATCTAATCTGTCCGCGACATTTTTCAAACAATTGCAGATTTTTGTAAGTAAACATGTTTTTTTTTGTAATTTAATAGATGGCGTACATGAATACATGCCATCCTAAGTAAGTTTAAGCTATTAAACCGTGAAATATCTTTTTGGAAGTACGATTTTTTGGTAACGCCAGAGACAATTTTGGTATCGCATGAGATGCCCAAAGTGTCGATAAAATAGTTGATTGGCCCAAATATGAAGTTCACGAGCATGAGAAATGAAAAGGGTATTTTTTTTTCAATAAGTAGTAGGTACAAGTAGATACACAGCCTACCTGTCTTAGTGCGCTCCAATTGATGCACCCGACGGAGATGACACAAAACAATAATGATATTGCTATACTGATGAACATTCCTGCGCACATGGACTTGGCGTCTTCGATCAGCGCCTCCATATTTTCTTCATGGGATGCATTTACACTGGAAATTAAGCAGTTATTTATTTACACTCATTAAATAAAGTGTTTATTAAGTCAAATTTATGAGATTTGGATCATTCGTATGATCTTCAAGGTCTGTAGGGAATTTACTAGAATAATCTATGGAGACGGCTGTAAACCTACCAAATCTATAAACCCTAAGACGTACTGCCCTAAACAACCGTAAAGCCCTAATTCCCTAACCCTACCATAGATTCAATACATATAAATAAACATAATAAAGTCGGGATGTATGCACCATGAGACCTACGGGTTACAGACGGATAGGGGTAGTGGGATAATCACTGCTAGTTACACAGACTCCATGCAACTAATTAAGGCTGAAGGTGTCTTATGGCACGGTGATGGAAACCTGGTAAATGATACAACGTCGACTTCCAATCTCAAAGAGACTTTATTTACAAATTTACAAGGTTTTTATATTAAATTCTAATTATGTGTGAGTACGTAAATATACTCGTCTTTTAATATGTTTTTTGTAACTTAACGAAATCTAGTTTTAGCACTTTGCCCGTGCTAGATGCGATTTGTGCAGTTTCTTGTCCCAAATTGTGGTGCAAATGTGGTATGTTCACTGCACGTGAACAAGGTCTAAATATTTATAAATTTATTTTTACCTACCTATCTATTTAATAACAGCCGACAACTCCAATACTTGAATTATGTATGACAAATTAGTAAGACTTATTGTTTTCAGACCTATACAAGGTGTAACATATTTACATAGTAGGTATGCGAAAGTATGAAACTATAAGACATCCGAAGATCTGTTTTTAGGAACCATGTCATCGAATTTAGTTACAAGAAAAACAGCGTTCATAGAATGAACAAAATGCATTGTATTGCATATTCTTTAATACTTTTCATAACATTCGGTTTCGACTCTCCAGCTGAGAAGAAGTTTTTGTTTAAATTTATGAACTCAGTTTTTCTTGTTACTAAAATTGATGACATGGTTCCTAAGAACTTCCCAAGAAGAAGTTTCAGACCTCACATACTGACCGATTTAAATGTTACACCATGTATACAAATACAAAATTACACATAAAAATATTCAATATTAAGTTTATTAGATCTAAACTGACAAAATAGTGTTCTTTAATCGTTAATATTTCACAAACGAATCCACGAATCGAAAAACTGGTTTCGCAGATCTGCAATATTTTAGAAAGACCTACTCGTATTTACTGAAGCTTCACACCATGAAGTAGACGACAAAATCACTCTACAAGTTTGCTGGCGTACCTAATTATTATGTGTTATACACCGCGCTATCCTTTAAACTAGGTGTACATCTATCAGCATTGTTTCCG
The DNA here is from genome assembly GCF_025370935.1 of Choristoneura fumiferana. Lineage (NCBI taxonomy): Eukaryota > Metazoa > Arthropoda > Insecta > Lepidoptera > Tortricidae > Choristoneura > Choristoneura fumiferana. The sequence continues at coordinate 31,344,519 of NC_133472.1, forward strand.
GACAACTACGACATCGAGGCTTTCAGGAAAAGAGCTTACTTTCTTAAAAGGCCGGCAACGGACTAGTGATTCTCCTTAAGTAGTTGGTACTCATGGGCAGTGGTGGCAGCTTGGTGATTCATAAAAGTCTAGCTCATCAGAGTTTGACCCGCTTGCTTCACTCTAAGTTTAATTCTAACCTCTCGTAACAATAAAAACATATTAAAATTTTATAAAAATAATCTGTTTCTGTAAAAATCAGGCGAAATTGCTATAACCTTACTTACTTCATAATTTACTCTTTTTATTTATGTTCTTTGATAAAGTTCATACTAAAAAAAATTACGATAGTGGCATTAAAGGTAAGTATACAGTATACTTACGGTTTAGGTTAAGGTGCCTTGAGAGATATGTTATAGACGTATTATCGATTTTAAAATAAATTTTTCCAACTTGATAATATGTGTTTTATTTTTAATTTACTGTTAGTTAGATATATTGGTGGATTCAGCTTGCGAGTCTAAAAACTGAATCATTCAAACATATTTTGACAGTAAATTTACTGATAACATTTTTGCTAAAAAAAAACACCTATTTTAGGGTAATTTTTTTTTTACCATCTTCCGGAACCATATTTTGGTGGATTCAAAAATATAGGTTATTAAAATTACACGTAAAAGCTGTATACAAAAATTATCCTTATATCGAATTATTTCCAAAAAAACTGTAGAATGACCAGGCTACTTGGAGACCGTAAAAAATAAGAAATTCGCGTGAAGTTTTAAGTTACACGAGTTCCAATCCTCTACATTTAATTGATTGCATTACAAGCAAGCATGACGTCGTTTCGTGACAGTAGTTATCTTTACAACCGCAATTAACTCCACGTGTAGGTTGGTGGACACCACACCAAGTATTTTAGGTACGTCTTTGAATTGGAAAAAATCAATCTTTTGTAAAAGGTGACGAGAAGTTGACATTAAGCTATGTACTTAACTTAGATTAGTTACCTACACTAAAAAGCGAGAGAAGAAGAATTTAACCGATCACAAAAAAAGTACTAAAATAATTTTCTACCAGTTTGAAGTTGGTGCCTCAGCACGAACCAGCAGGAGTGGATTTATAGTCTTCCTTATCTACGAGTATACAATCAAGGGCAAAGATAATATCGACATGGCCAAAGTTACAAAAATATGTATACAAGACTTTATGCACTTAAAATTAAGGCTGTGTATACATATTTTTGCAACTTTGGCTGTGTCGATATCTTTGCCCTTGACTGTACATGCTATCTATGGGCTATATTCTTTCAGTCCATTGAATCTATTGTTATGATTTTTTTGTTTTCCTTTTGCTACGAATACGGCTAATTGCTACGGCTTTTATTAGTGTGTTGGCAGTTTATTGATGTATACGTTTAGCTATTAATCTCGATATCTTTATATGTAAAATGCTTTGTCCTGAGAGACTGACTGACAGATCAACGCACAGCCTAAACCGCTAATCGTATAGAGACCTGAAACTTGGAGGGCGTGTTCTTTGTATGACGTAGGCATTCGATAAGAAAGGATTTTCCGAAATTCTACTCCTAAGGGGGTGAAAAACGGGGGCGAAGTTTGTATGGGACAACGTGATTCCTTGGTCCAATCTACCTACTTCAAATCTTGCATTGTTTCGTATGTTATTGAAATTCAACCCCTAAAGGACATAGGACCTAGGTACATTTTATTTTGTCATAATATGTTTGACAACTCAATTCGATTTTATTCAAAAAAAGGTTGAACTGACATAAAAAAGCTTGATGCAATGCAAATACCTACTCTTTAAAATTGGAATATTTCGAAAGTCACCGTACAGTTTGATTAATTCGAGTTAACACTTGACAGATGGGCGTTCCTTCAGTCAATTTTCAACTTTGACATCATACAAACAAAGCCATTTTTAGTACCTGAAATTTGGCATTCATGTACCTACCTAAGTATTACGGGGGTGCACTAAGGAAAGATTATTAGAAAAGTCCGTGGGATAGGAAATATCTAAATTTTGTTTTTTTCTTTGTTTATTGTAGGTAATCTCAGAAATTACTGAGCTGATTTAAATATTATTTCTTTTACAAATATAAAGCTACACTATCTCTGATTGATATAAACTACTTCTCTTCGGGGCAGATTTTCAAAACTCTTTCAATAATAGAAAGCCACAACTACAATGTCTTTTATTGACAATTAAGAATGTTAAAATAGATCAAAACAGTTATTCATGTCCCGCGGGAACTTAACAAATACTCGGGATAAAAGTAGATTATTATGTCAAACAAAAACTGTGTAGCTTTCTATTAGTGAAAGATTTCTATCTCGAGGAAATTTTGAATTTTCCGGAGGAAAAGTAGGTAGCCAATGTTAGAAAAGAGCTTTCTATTAGTGTTTTTTTAATCGATCTAAAGAATCATATCTATTCCGTACAGTTACCACAAAATTAACGCGAGCGAAGCCGCGGGCAAAAGCTAGTCTAGTTATAAATACTTAAGAAAAACCAAACCAATGCCAAAAATGGCCGACAACCTTTAACCATTTTTAACCTAACCCAACTTGTCAGATCAACTCCGCCTCATCGATATCGCTTCGCTTGCTCGATTCCGCCGGTATGTATTTCACCAGATTAGCTAGTATAATTAACTACGTATATTTACTAGATGTTGCTCGTATTATACTTGTAACTATCTATGAGATATCCATGAGATATAAATTATCCATGAGTAAATTGGTATAGCAAGTCTTCAACCATCTTATTGCGACAAAATGAACGAGATGTGAGCGTTTTTTTCACGCGTTCAGTTTATTTTGCTTACAGTCTCCGTCCTCCTCCGAAGAGGGCGGTAAGTGGCAGGTAACTGGACAGGCGGTCTTGTTGCGTGGTGCGTTCCACGAAGGAGGTACTCAGTTCGCCGAACTGGATGAGATTGTAGCAGACGCCGCCGCCGCTCAGCAGTCCGAAGAGCATGCCGCACAGCGTCGCAGTGATCTCCAGACATGTTGCGTACCTATACTGTGCACATAGTAAGTAGGAATCAGCTAACATGTTAAGTTAAACGACAAAATCCCTGGATGGGCTAGCTAGCTTAGTTGTTCGAATTTCAGTAGGAGTAAGCACTTGCATTATAAGAAATCCAATGTTTGCCCAAGTCGTGTTTATTATTATATATAAAGATCATCATCATCATCATCCCAGCCTATATACGTCCCACTGCTGGCCACAGGTCTCCTCTCAGAGCAAGAAGGCTTGGGCCATAGTTGCCACGCGGGCCCAGTGCGGATTGGGAACTTCGCACGCACCATTGAATCACTTCGCAGGTTTGTGCAGGTTTCCTCACGATGTTTTCCTTTTCCGCAAAGCTCGTTGTAAATAAAGATACTGATATATATCAGTGGCGATGCGATACAATTTTCGGTGCAAGCCGAAGCGAGAAATACTACAAAGAGGAGAGTGTAGAAAGGGCGGATGTGGGCGAGTGGGTCAAAAAGCCAAGTCGGTGGGAATCGATTGCTTACAGGGTCACGCCACTGCTAATACTCGTATTTATGTAAATTAGCGATATATGTATAAATACAAGCTGCTCGCGCTGGTTTGCCGTTTCAGCCGAAAGCGAAGCGGCCAACCAGGCTAGAACGCCACTGTGTCTCTCGCCGCGGTCTTCCTCAGACTCCTGAAACCGTGTCCCTTGTAGCCTTGTGTGTTTCTAGACTGTCGTAAAAGATTCATTTTTTTCCGGAACGCATTTTTGATAGTGAAAATAAGGCGATACTATTGAACTTGGTCAATTCTATCGATAGTATCGACAGTATCGCGTCAAATAAGTCGATACTTACTATTGCCAAAGATCAATAGTATCGATACTTTTGATAGTTTTGCTAATGTTCAACTATCGATAGAGCGAAACTATTGATAGTAGGTATCGATAGTATCGATCGATACTCTTGATCTTTAGCAATAGTATCAATTATTTTTCATCAATCGATAGCATCGACTTTTTGACGCGATACTATCGATAGTATTATATCCCAAGCCAACATTTTTCGGATACCTTCCATGTACAGACTTTCGACTCTCTTCAGCTTTATTTATATGTAGGTAATAGATATGTATAGAAGAAGATAGATTATTTTATTTCCATATACTCACAATTCGGAAATATGCGACACTCTCTGGTAGTTCAGCTTTTCTGGAAAAGGAGCTTGTGGTGAATATTTGCATATTAACCTTTAAATAGAATACTACTATCGTTACAAACGTCACAAACGTCACAGACTTAATAACTGGGTTTCATCACAGTGGTATAGCATCAGTATAAAAATCCCGAGGACGATTTGTAAATTTACGGAACGGAACGAGCGAACGTAGCAAAAGATAGCAAGAGAAGGCTCATACTCAGACTGAATTCTTCGCGGCTTAACTTAACACGCATTATGTATGGCATTGGAAATATTGAAAATGGTAGCACAAGAGCAAAACACAATTTTAATAATAGGTAAAATAATGCATGTTTCAAAGGTCAGATATTAAAAAAAAAAACCTTATATAGGTGTTATTAAGCTAACAGTACGCCATAATTTTCTTTAATTATTAACTTATAGCTAAGCAAAAATATGTAAATAGGTACGTTACGAGGGGCTCGGGCTCAGTATTTTAAGGGCTACGGCTATCTTTTGGCTGTACTGGTTTATACAGTTGCATATTATAATATAGGACGTCAATCAAAATCGTTATCAATTTATAACACCTAGGAACATAAATTCAAATTATGTATGTATGGTAAACTAGAACAAAAAATAGTTACAAGGAATAAAAATTATAATCCAGAATGTAAAGTACATTTAATATAGTGTTCGAAATGCACACAATTGAAACGTCGATGTTTTTATTCTCTTTCTCAATAATATATTCTCGTACTCAATAATATAGGTCAGTTAATATACGTTAAGGTGTAAAGATCCTTAACTACGCAAAATAGGAGCTCAACTATGTCACGTAGCTGGTCATAAGAATCATTAATCACAAAATCACTCCTTTATAGTAAGAACCGAATAGCTACATAAGACAAAGAGTCAACAGAGATCCATTTCGCGGAGCTCCTATTTCGAGTGCTTCAAGCGCTTCTCGCCTTGACTACTAACTAACGTGGCCTATGATGTTGAGTTTGAATCTAAAATAATCTCATTTGTTTTTAAATTTAAGATTATTAATAGAAAATTAAAGAATTTTAGCCGTACCTATGCATTATAAATTTATGTATAATGATACGTACCCACGTTTCTACAAGGTATGATCACGCACTTTGATTAACTCCAAATTAAATTAGATGCGCACTTAATTAAGGAGTGCGAAATTATCTTTTAAAATAAGGACCACTTAAATTTCATAAATGAATTAAATTCGCGTTTGGCTCAAAAATTTCAAATATTCACTTCGGCTAGGCATAAATCAAGTTCAACTTACGTTTTATCTTCCTTGTCTTTTTTGAATCCCATATTTTAAACGTCTTGTTTCACCAGTTCTCGTAGCCACCTCTTGAAACCTCACATTAGATTGAGCTGCGCCGGCGCTTAGATCACGCGTGCGCCCAGCACCGATTCTAACTAGCACATTAATAATTTCCACTGACGTTTAAGTACGAGTACCTCATACCGCATCATTTATACTCTCACACATTAATAAACACTTCACACATATCATGGGAGATACAAGAGTGTCATTTAATAATAATGGGTACAATAAAAGAGATAAAACAACATTAATCAAACAATATGAAATTACATTTTCTAGGAAATTCCTGGCAATAATAAATGAACAGAAATACATAACTGGTAAATAATAAACTAGTCTACAATGCAGTATTCTACAATCGTTTTTTTTAATAGTCGCAGTTTTCTTATCTTAGATTAAAGCGCTGTGTTTTAATTTTCTACAGATTTGCATAGTTCTACATAAACTATTCCAATTTTCTTCGCAGTGAACGTTGCCTGATGCGTTAAATTGTGCTCTATTATTCTCTTCGCTTATTATTTAACACACTACTATTTTTAGGGTTCCGTAGTCAACTAGGAACCCTTATAGTTTCGCCATGTCTGTCCGGCTGTCTGTCTGTCAGTCTGTCTGTCTGTACGTGGCTAAGCTCAGAGACCGTTAGTACTGGAAAGCTGTAATTTGGCATGAATATACATATCAGTCACGCCAAGAAAGTGGAGAAATAAAAAAGACAATAGTAATTTGTGCAACAAGAGAGCAAAGTTGTTTTTTGTTGCGAGTGTTGATTTAGAATCCCGAGTAAGCGAAGGTCACGAGCGTCAGCGAGTGATTCTATGTTAGAATCCTGAGAGCATCAAGGGATTAAAATATACGAGATGCAAAAAAACTTTGGTCTCGTGTGACACATACAATTTTTCACCTCAGCATCGAGAACATCATTTAAATGTAACATAAGAGTAAAACCCCATATACCTACCTGTTTATAAAACAAACACAATTTTATTAAATATAATCCGATTATTAAGAAACAAATAAAATAATCACATTTAAAACCATAAAAAAGTGCCCATGAGATACAATACAAATCTCATACTCATAATTATAATCTCTCTCTCTCTCTCTCTCATACTAATAATTCTAATTTGAACTTAGACCTTCTTGTGCTATATGTCACACTAATTTTTTAATACTGCAAAAAGCCTCAGGTCATTAAAAAGGTTGAACAATAAACGTATAATTTATGATAAATGTTATTAAACCTATATGAATTTTATTAAGATTTCCCTTTAAATATGAATTTTATTAAGATTTCTATTACATAAACTTAAATAGATTTGTTAAATATTCATTCAATTTAACAAGTATTTATTCCAACTGTAGAGTCAGTATACGGAATTATTTTATAAAAAAAACAAGAGAGGCTTTCGTGCAGCGAGGTTAAGATCGGGAAAATTTACATTTTGGAAATATTTCGTTGTCATGTAATTTATTAGGTATCTATCGATATATTTTTAATATCAAAAATTTAATTTAATATCGTTATCACCACATTTGATCCTATCTCTCGCTTTTTTCGTGTTGAAGTTAAATGACAGATCAAAGTAAAGTTCAAATATTTGGAATTCAGTGAGTAGACCCAACACTGTACTCAGCATTTAAAAAAATAATTAAAAAGTTACTTTGTCTCACGGAGTGAGCAAAATGCGATTTTGCTCACTGATTTCTCATAGCAAAACCTGCCTGTTTGAGGTGCTGAGGTGAAAAGATTTTTTTAGGGTACCTCCCATAGACGTAAACTTGGGGTGATTTTTTTTCTTGACGAACCCTATAGTGGTGGGTATCGTTGGATAGGTCTTTTCAATTTTTAGGTTCTGCGATCTGTTTGCGAAATATTTAACTTTAAAGTGCAAATTTTCATAAAAAACGAGCGTACCAACAGTTTGGATTTTTACTGTTGGGTGGAAAAATTTGAGGCAAATCAGGATGGTAGTAAGTATATCAAATATTACAAGGAAAATTATAACGGCTAAGATTGCTTGGGAATTATTAGTAGTTTAAGAGTAGTCAGCAGCCTAAGGTAAAAATATACCTAAACTTGAAATATTCCGTACAAAATACGAAATTTTTAGAAAAATATTACTTGATTTTTTGGTAATGGCTACGGAACCCATTTCGGGCGTATCCGACGTACTCCTAGGCGGGTTTTTCACACACAACACAAGCACATCTATTTGCAGCCTCGAAAATGAATTTGAATCATAAGTCGTTTTGGTTTAAGGTATTTGTGTGGAATTTGTTTTGAGTTACGCTTCCTGATTTATTATTTATTTGAAGCGTGCAATCAATTTTTTTTATCGCGTGTCGTAAACATACCCAAAGATTCCAGATCAGAGAAATTAAGAAAAGAAACTGACTTAAATACCAACTTTAAACGCTAATAATCTTGAAATAAAATAAATAAATTGGCTTAATAGTTTTATGTTATTATTGGCATGTCAAAATGTTAATTGGAAATAAAAATGAATAATTCACTATCGTACTTAACTTTGTCATTTCACAGCAAGTCAGTAAGATAAGGAAAACACCAGATAAAATTTATAGTCTCTATCATTAAAAAAAATGAAAAAAAAAATGCACACGCAATTGATACCATCGTCATTTACGTAAAAAAGCACATAATTGTAAGTTACTCAAAATTGTTTAACCGTCGCACTTAAATACGAGTCAAAAATCTTAAAATTTTCTGATATTCTAGCGTGATTTGTGGAATAAAATTTTCTCCGCATTAACTTAAGTGGATAGAGAAGCTTTATCGTGGTATTAGTGGCACATGAAATGATGACAATGACACGAGGATTGGTCGTGATCGTGACCGTGGTATACTACTCGTATCACGAACATTATACAAATATATATTTTTTCAGGGAATCAGATACACGTGTAACACACAGTTTACCTACATGCATGTGTAATATGTTAGACACCTAAACGCATAGTTTTTGTAGTGTATAAACCGAGGGTAGGCGAGAAAAAAGAAGAGTTCTTGAAGTTATTACGTTATCCTGTTTTCAAGCATGACTAAAACAGCATAAGTAACTATATTTATATTTTGTAGTTAAATGAATAATGGATCAATATTTAATACACATATGGTATATGCAAACCATTTAGCAAAGAGCAATGAAAAGGTAAGGTAAGTTGTTACGGATAAAAGTAAGAATATGTTTGAGACAACAACGTTTTTATCCACTCACGTGCTTTGAGTAACTACGGTTGCCAAATATATTTTAGTAAAATGTTTCTGGCAACTGTGGTTGCTTCTTTCACTTAGATTGGAATTCTTTGGACGAAATTGACTCACGTATTTGATTATTATATAAGTTTGATTTATTTTCGATTTTTCATTACAATCTTAGAAAAAAACAAAGCAATCAAAGAAGCGCTTTCTAGCACAGAATAAATCGAGAGGCATTACTATAACTACTACTACTACTGGTTCTGGTTCTACTTGTGGTGTACAATAAATAGTCATTGCATTGTATTGTATTGTATCTTTTTCGATTGTGTTGTTCATTATCATCAACCCTGCTTCATTTCAACCAGGTATATTTAGTTGGTTGATATTATTACTTATTTAACTTTTGACTTATTTTTAAAACAATCTCTTTAAAAGTAGATCCAACAGATGAAGGACCAATACAAAAGGTATTTCATTTATATCAATTACAATAAATGTTTCTCAAGCTAATGAAATAATTAAGTAAAATAAAGCAAGTAAATTAAATCACAGAAAAAACAGCAAGTTCGCAGGCTATCTATAGCAGGGCATGTATTCGACACTGGCAAGTACAAAATCAAGGATTATCTAGTGATAACGAGATTCTATCTCACTCGTAAGCATTAAAATTGTATCTTGTAGAATCCCGCAATCAGTAGGTTTCACAATATGCTTTGTAACTCAAGTAATCAGTAACAAAGTACCTTTGAGACTCTTCTTGGCCTCCCTTGTTTACTTAATTATTATGTTTACTATTAAAAGAAAACTAAGTCGGTCGGGCGGTTGAAATTACGGTCACTAAATTGTAAAGTTATAAAATAACTGTGTAAAATGGTTGCCGTTAATCATAAAAAGTTAACACGGGCGCTCGTGTCTATATACATGGATTATTTGTAATTTTAAATACTTATACTCGTACAGCAAGCGTATTATACATAAAGTTAGAGTTCCGTGTTCAAAACTTACCTACTTATTACTTTTTCCTAACATTAAAGAATTCGATCTTTTAAAGCCTCTTCCTATTCCTTCCTATTGAATAGTTGGTGGATACGAGTATCTAGGGTCAATCACAACAAGCTTTTTTTCCCATTTTTGGTGGTTATTTTCAAATTAAGACTTTTTGATTGTGATTTAATTTCTGGTTTTCACATGTTATTATATATATATATATATATTATTTCATTGATGATTATGTTTGAATTGTAATTATAAAATTGTTTGTATTTTAATGCTTGTTATAAGGTAAATAAATTTGATTTGAATATTGAACCAACTTATTGTAAAAGTTAAGACTTTAGAATAAAGTTAAGTTCTCAAAAAATTAAACTAATAGGTATATTAAACGTGTTTACCAAATGACCCAGTATTACACAAAATAGTAAAGGAGTTTTTTTTTTTAATTTTACAGTCCACCAAAATTTGCAAATGTCCCCCATAATTTGAAAAAGCCATCGAAATTTGCAATTCACAGGACTGCAAGGTGCGGCTTCCCGTCCGACCCACCTTTACACTGAGCCTTCACACCAGTGTTAAGGTAGGGAAATTACTTTCCCAGCCTTAACACTAGTATGAATGAAGGTAAATTATATTACCAATCTTCACAATAGTAGTAAGGATGGGAAACCTGACACATTAGTGTAAAAGTTGGGAACCTCTTGAGATAAACACAAGTGTTACAACCTCTTCAGATAAATATCGTGACGTACCCGTGGTCCAACTATAGTTTGTCCAGCTGCTTTTCGACGGAGCTCCACTTTCTGGGTATTTTGCCCTTCCGGCAACTGAAGTTACCTATCTAACCTAACCTACCTATTTTTGTATTAAAATATAATATTTAAGTATATAAGTAAGTGAGTGACCTGCTTTTAGGTTTTTTATCGGTTACATTTCGTTTTACATAACCTGATACCCCCTTCCCCTTTCCATCACCGAACGATGTTATAGGCGCGGCGAGCGGTTTCACCCTTATGTTGTAGACATTCCTCCATTACGCACGAAGCGGTTTTCATTCTGCGGACGGCTAAGGAGTGGAACTCTCTGCCGAGGTCAGTTTTCCGGAACGCTATAATCTGGACATCTTTAAGGTAAAAGTGAACAGTCCCCTTCTAGACAAACGTGTACCATCTTAGGCCTTATCTTCGCCTTCCATCAAGCGAGATCGAGGACAAACGTAAGCCTATTTTTTATTTAAAATAAAACCTAGCAGTGGTACCAACAGTTCGAAAGGTAAACCGTTGCCTGGTTACCCAACGTTAACACTGTACCTACTCATTATGTATGATCCACCGTCACACTGATTATTTTAAAATAGGTCAGTATGAAGGCTGGGAAAGTAATTTCCCTACCTTAACACTGGTGTGAAGGCTCAGTGTGAAGGTGGGTCGGACGGGAATGGCTCTTGTGCCTAAACACCGGACCTCGGCATTCCGCGGAAGTTTTAAGTTCGCGGCGACCAAGTGCTGAAATTATATTTCTCCTCCTATCCAAGGAGCGTCTAGTGGGTACACCTTCAAGCGCAAGCTGAAGGAGTAATTATTGATGCTCCAAAAATCCCAGCACTTTGAGTACATCAGCCTGATGTTTTTGAACAACTTATTTGTCCCTTGTTTTTATTTATGATTTAATGTAATTTATTTTTTTCTTGTTTACTTACAATTAAATCTATTTTTATTTCTTAATGTTATTTATATGTTTAGTATATTTATGTATCATTCCATGAGTCACAGACGGTTCTGATAGAATATCAGCGCTGCAGGTTTCTAACGCCTTAGTATAATGCTGAGTCAGCGGCCGATTGACTTTTGCGGGAATGCAAAAATCGTGTAGTTTCATTTTTGTTTTATTTGTGTTTGCTGTTTATTGTTTTTTTGGGTTCCGGGACCAAAATGGCAAAAACGGAACCCTTATAGTTTCGCCATGTCTGTCTGTCTGTCCGTCCGTCCGCGGCTTTGCTCAGGGACTATCAATGCTAGAAAGCTGTAAATTTCCACGGATATATATGTAAACTATGCCCACAAAATGGTACAATAAAAAATAAAAATAAATTTTTTTTAGGGTACCTCCCATAGACGTAAAGTGGGGTTGATTTTTTTTCTCATCCAACCCTATATTGTGGGGTATCGCTGGATTGGTCTTTTAAAACCATTAGGGGTTTGCTAAGATCATTTTTCGATTTAGTGATATTTTTGCGAAATATTCATTAAAATCGAGCGTCCCCCCCACCCTCTAAAATCTAAATCGGTGGGAGGAAAAATAAAAAAAAACAAGATGGTAGTAAGTATATCAAACTTTCAAGGAAAACTATAACGGCTAAGTTTTAACTTGAGAATTATTAGTAGTTTATGAGTAAATAGCAGCCTAAGTTATAAAATATACCTAAACTTGGAAGATTCCGTATAAAATACATCCTTAAAAGAAATCCTTCGTAAAATATGACTTAACTTTTTCGTAATGGCTACGGAACCCTATTTTGGGCGTGTCCGACACGCTCTTGGCCGGTTTTTTTGTTTTAATTTTGTTTCACCGTACTATAGATTCAGTTGAAAAACAACATTACGTTGAAATGTATTTACACATCTAGTAAAGGTAGGTAGAACATGAAAATAAAAATTAAAATAGTACCTGCACTAATAGATTCGATATATCAGTAAAAACCCAGAATTTATTCAAATATAATAAATGAGTAGATAATATTAAGTTGAACAGTTTTCAGTTTCAGTTGTCAGATACACCATGAGAAGAGATGTCAGGTGCATTTTCTTCAGCTTAGATCATCATGATGTTGTACAATATTGGTATTACAAAACAAAGAGGTTATTTATTTCCAAAAGCATGCATGAGTTGGATAAATAAACATGTGTTAGGCAAGTTAATAGGTAAGTATGTTAATTGGAATGCTGTAGATCTGTATGTAAAGTTTTTCGTAAAAAACTATGGTAGAAAATAGTCTCGCTGCTGGACCGTATAAGACTGACCTCCAACAGCATTCTGAGCGTGCTTGCTGTAAAGTACGACTGCCCAATACTTGTGCACTGGGTTGGGCAGATTAAGGGGGTGGCATGTGCAGTTAAATGAAATTAATGCTCATATAATTTAATTTAATTGATTAATTTTAAATACTAACTTTAGGAAATAAGCTCTGTTACTAATCATCTATGGAGTCATGTGTATTCCGAAATAAAGATTATATTATTATTATTATTATTATTAAACTTTTTCGTATTTGTTCTCTTATCGATTTTTATAGTAACTATGTGACTAGGTATGTGACCTGTTTGAAAACTAATAACCAAGACTTTAAATTTCGTTTGTGTGTGTACTGTATCCACTCCATATAACTTTCATCAACATGACTAACTACATAGATCACATACTTATTCCAATATTTTGTTTCTTTTGATTTGATGTGACATGAGCAACACCACGAAAAAGGCAAGGTGTGTCCAATTCTGCGTTCAAAACACATTAAATAGCAACAATTAAGGTTTGCTTTAATATATTACATTTTTACCTTCATTTTATCCAGACAGGCACATGTGCGAGATTGGCTAAATAAATAGATATAAGTAGACATTCGATGATATGATGAAAGCCTTGTACTCTTATGAGCAGTTATACAAATGATTGTCAATTGCGCCGAGACGTCAAGGGCAAGCGTACTAGGTATTTAATTCATTTCGTAGAGCTTCAGTCTAGACTCGGCGGACACGAGTGTTGTCTATCATATCCGATATTACAGGATCATACATATCTATGAATATACTTAGCTCTTTTACAGGGCAGTTTTTGCAATTGAGCGCTCGAAAATATGAATCATATTGTGAAATGTATGTAGATGGGTATTAACTTTTAAAATAACAACTGAAACCAAATTTTCGAACTTGCCTGGTCCGCAATTGGCATTGTTCATATTTTACCAGTGTATACCCTGATTCGAAAACCATTTCGACGGATAGACCAATTTTGTCCTATTCTGATCCAAAATACTGAAGAGTTACGAATATATAGGCAAACATATGTTGGCCTTAGTTTGACCTTCGTTTTATTAAAGGGATGAGTCCCTTTACCTGAAAAGTAAACCCATAAGTATCTAGGTTTATCTATGGAATCTGTCAAGCAGGGCCCGTATTACGAAGTGCAAACTTCGAACTTCGTATCTTGCCTTCCCGCTGACGCTTGTATTATTTAATACGAGAGTGAGAGGGAGGAAACGACACGAAATTAAATTTTTGAATTTCGTAGTACCCCGCAGGTCACAGGCAGACATTGATGTCAGTCAGATGTCACATGCATGTTTGACGTTAGCCAAAGAGTAGGTATTTACATAAAAAACAGAATGTACTCTAGCAGGTTTCTGCCTAATGAGTAATTAATTGAAAATAATAATACATTAAAACAAAATATTATATACTTAAATGAAAGAGATAAGTCATTATGATAATATGAACCTGAAGAGATTAAGACCCTATTCGCGCTATAACAACTACCGTCGTAGAAAGATCATTCAGTTCATTGAAATGGATGTTTACAGAAAGATGCCGTAGCTCAACTGTTGCAAATAGTATATAAAAAATAGTAATAGTTTATTCTGAAAATCGCGTTAACTACTAAATTTACTGCAGGTAATTTTTTGTGTTATTTTATTATTATGTCATGAGGCTTGTTAGTAAATCTAAAGTATTTAGTTTTTATTTGTGTAGCCCTTCTCTTATTTTCTGTGGCAATCAATGATTTTATTATTATTACTGAAATACCCCCAACTCATGTGAGTTAAAATAAATTGTATCATAGTTTTCGTCACACTTGCTCGTAAACAGTGTCGTAACATGCAGGCTACCTTGGTTGCACCCCCCAAATAAAACCCTCGACCTTAATGTGCTTGTCATGAAACCCGTGGTCGGTAAATGAGTCATTGCCCGTACTAATTTTGTTGTCATAGCCCAAGGTCGGTAAATGAGTGTGATACTGCATGGCGTGCAGGAACGCGGCGCGCGCAGGTCGCGCACATGCTACGTGGGGTGGGGCGGGCGGAGACTGGCGCTGTCAAGAGCGTAGTCAGCGGTATCGGCATTTTTGAAAAAATATTAGTCTTTCCTTTACAAATATACAATTTTACTCGCAAATGTGAAGAAAAACATTGTATGTCGCACGGGCGCGACTAAAATTACGACATCGACTCATTAAAGCCCTCAGCTTCGACTTCGGGCTTCTATAGACACTCGTTCGTAATTCCTGTTTACCGCCCTTAAGACACAATGTACTATTGTATACAATTCGCAGAGAGGTAGTTATCAATAGGCATAATATCATTTTTTCAGACTAACTATCTGTTTATCTCTACTCTTTCTCAAAACAATATCCGATTAATTATTAATTCCTCTTAATGGCGGCCATAAGGCTTGGGCCAATGTCAGTTAAATTAAAGATAAATATATTCTTCTTATTCTCGTTGTACGGTGATTGTAGTTTTTGCAACTTGATAGCAAAATTCCAGAAACCACGCGGAGACCACTTGCGCATTAAAAAATGACAGACACGAGAGCAATATAGAACTTTGTGATCACTGTTCACTGTTAAGGTTAATCGCCGCATAAAACACTATCAAAATTATACTTCAACTAGCCAAAGAAGCAGAAATACCAAAATTAGATGTCGTCTACATCAGCCATGTTCGAATGCTACAAATCGAATCCCAATATCCGATTGAATGTGACACGGACAGTTAGCATCTATTGGCATTGACAACTTTTTTTTAATATTATTTTACTTGGCCTTTCACTTCGTTTCAGCCGCCATGTGTAATTTACGAGACATCGTATCTGATATTTTCAAAAAATATTTAAATTTCACTGTCATTTTATGTGAAGATATTCAAATTAGTATCTTGTAATTACTTATCTATATTTTAAGAAAATAAGATCAGTAAAAAAGTGAACAATGCCAATTCAGTTTTCTCAACCATATATCATACATACGCTTGCAGAATCAAAGGTTAATAATAAACTATGGAATTCAAGGTAGGTAATAGCAAATGTCAATAAATGACGCCAGTTACGTCTAAAGACTTAATTACAAGTCATACTACGTTGTACAAAAAACAACTGATTCGATTTATCCGGGCTATATTTCTTAATCCGCGGGGAGAGCGTGTCGTCATGATAACCGTTGTAAACTGAACATACGGAAATGTTTATCTCTGTGTACCTATTAAGAACGTAATTTTCTTTGCAAATTACGTAGGTACTTTGACATGATAAACTGAGAACTCGTAAGTTCAAATGTTATTTTTAAATATGTAAGATAAAGTAGTTTAATTTTCAGTTACCAATATTTAAGAAATACTCGTCAATATAAAAAATAAATAATAAATGACAACCAATATACCTAGTCCCAAACAAGCAAAGCTTGTACTATGGATACTATGCAACGGATAAACATACTTATATAGATAAATACATACTTAAAAATACGTATCAAACATCCAAGACCCGAGAACAAACA